>NW_023503837.1:0-4301 GCF_014529535.1 Bradysia coprophila
GCTTATCTCGATGATGGGTCAAATCTACGTCATTGGAAGAAAGCGTTGCCAGGAAATTGGGTACGCTTGGAACCATAGAACCTCTATGCGTGAAATGGTCATTCGGTAACAGAGAAGTTATGTCCGATTCAAGACAATTGACGGTTACGATTTGTGGAATTAACGAAGACGCTGAAGAATACGTTCTGAATCACGTTCGCACGGTCAAAAGGTTGATGTTGCCTTCGCAGTCAATAACGAAGAAATGGCTCGCGCAGTATTCTCATTTCGACGACATTCCAATATCAACGTACGAAAATGTGACTCCTCAAATGATCATCGGCCTGGAATACTCGAAGTTAATGGTTTCACTTGACACAAGAGAAGGAGATTGGACGGAACCTTTGGCTTGTAAGACACGAATCGGATGGGTGGTCCAAGGACCGAATAGTGGAGACGCAAATTATAACCACACTCAAAAGTTCAGTCTCAACATGTGCGAATGCCAGGCCGACAACAAGAGCCTACATCAATTGGTCGGATTTCTTTTCAATCGAAAATCTCGGCGTAAAAATCCCGGAAAAAGTTCTGGAATCGAAAGACGTTGCTCGAGCTAATCACATACTGGAAACGACAATAAAGAAGAATGGCAATCATTATGAAGTTGGTTTGCTGTGGAAGACGGACGACATCGAACTACCGAACAGTTATTTCATGGCAAAACGTCGTTTGGAATGTGTTGAATCCAAAATGAAAAAGGATCCGGTTTTGGCCCAAAGGATGAGAGCATATATACAAGACTTCATCGAAAAAGGCTACATTAGGAAGCTGACCGAAAAAGAACGTAATTTGAAAGGACCACGAACTTGGTATCTACCGATATTTCCAGTGTTCAACCCGAAAAAACCAGAGAAATTACGAGTTGTGTGGGACGGTGCGGCCAAAGTGGATGGTGTATCACTTAATTCAGTTCTACTTACCGGTCCTGATTTGTTAGAACCACTACCGGATGTACTTCGTCGCTTCCGAGAGAAGAAAATCGCTTACATTGGTGATTTAAAGGAAATGTTCCACCAAATTGAAGTCGCCGAACCGGATCAAGATTCCCAACGATTTCTGTGGCATGACGATCCCGAAAACTTGGAACAAGATCCAGACGAATACATTTTAACGGTCGATTCATTTGGTTTGCGATGTTCACCATCAACTGCTCAGTTTGTGAAGAATCGTAATGCAGAAAATTTCAAAGACAAATATCCAGATGCCACTAAAGCGATCGTCAAAGGACATTACGTGGACGATATGTTGGAAAATTCTCATACAATTGCTGAAGCTGCAAAGTTGTTGCAAGACGTTCAATTCGTACATAGTCACGCTGGTTTCAAATGAGAAATTTTATTTCGAACTCGAAAGAACTCCTGCAGCTTGTTAATGCGAATACTGAATGCGGGAACAAGTCATTGGAAAAGGATCCGAAAGAAATCGAAAGAGTTCTGGGAATGTATTGGAACACAAAGAATGACACGTTTACGTACTCTCTGAAGTTTGTTAAATCGAATTATTCTTCGGAAGACTTCAGACCAACCAAAAGAGAAATTCTCAGAACGGTGATGTCGATATTTGACCCTTTGGGGTTTTTGGCACACTTCGTGGTACACGCGAAGATTATACTTCAAGAATTGGCGTACTCGACTTGGATGGGACGATGAAATACCGACATCAATGAAGGAAAAGTGGATCGAATGGTTACAACAATTACCAATGGTTGAAGAAGTTCACGTTCCACGTCTATTCGAATCGAATGTCACCGCATCCAGCGAAATCAATTCAACTTCATATGTTCGTAGACGCTGGCATGGAAGCTTATGCAGCTGTAGCGTATTTCGTGTGGAAGACGATTACGGTATCGACACTTGTATTGTTGGAGCAAAATCCAGAGTGGCTCCAATCAAGCCAATGTCTGTTCCAAGATTGGAATTGCAAGGTGCTGTGTTGGGCACGCGTTTAGCAGTGAACATCATACAAAGTCATTAACGGTCTACTATCACAAAACGTCATTTGGTGTGACTCTCAAAGGTTGTCCTGGTTACACTCGGACACGCGAAAATACAGTCAATTTGTCGTTTTCCGAGTGGCGGAAATTTTGGAATTGTCTAACGATATGGAATGGCGTTGGATACCATCATTGGAAAATGTCGCAGATGAAGCACAAAATCGAAGGACAAGGCAGATTTACAGTCATCAGCACGTTGGTTCAATGGACCAGAATTCCTTCGCAATCCGATTCTGCCTGGCAGTTTGAGTTGGAAGAACCCAATTCGAAACGAAAGAAGAACTGAGGCCAGTGTATGCGATGTCGCATTTGTTGTTCCGGTCAATCAGTCATTGACTTCAAGAGATTTTCCAATTGGTCACGTTTGTTCGGGCAGTTGCATACGTTTTACGATTCGTACACAATACAAAGTCAATGGCTAACAACGACATTTTGGTCCATTATCGTCCGAAGAGCTCACTCTTGCCGAATCGCTTATATATCGACAAGTTCAGTACGACAGTTTCCAAGATGAATTGGTGATCATACGACACAACGCAACAGCACCAATCGACAAACAGAAGGAATTCGAGAAAAGCAGTAATTCGTACATGTTCGGCATATTTGGATGAAAATGGTGTCATGCGGGTTATGGGCGTATCGATGCTTGTCATCAGTGCGGTTTCAATGAAACGGCCAATATTCTGGACAAACGTCATCACGTTACGCGTCTCATTACATTTCTACCACAAGAGTACAAACATCTGAACCATCAGACAGTGCTGAACGAAATGAAACAGAGTATTGGATTCCAAGCCTACGATCGTCTCGTCAAAAACGTACGCACTGACTGCCAGAAATGTAAAAACTCAGCTGCACTTCCACAAATTCCGGAAATGGCACCATTACCACCGGAACGGTTGGCCGTTTATACACCAGCCTTTACGATGTGGGAGTTGACTATTTCGGTCGATAGAGGTGGTTGTTGGCAGAAGTACACAAAAGAGATGGGGAGTACTCTTCACCTGTTTGACATCAAGAGCAATCCATTTGGAAGTTGCGCATTCGTTGGATACAGTTCTTGCATTATGGCAGTTCAAAATTTCATCGCACATAGAGGCCAGCCCAGAAAAATATTCTCCGACAATGGAACTAACTTTCATGGTGCGGATAATGAGTTGCGTGAAGAGTTCAAAAAACTGGACCAAAATCGAATTCAAGAAGAATTCACTACAACACGAAATGTCTTGGATTCATTCCACCGAAAGCGAGTCATATGGGCGGTGCATGGGAACGAATGATTGGAATTGTCAAGAGGTGCATGGATGATGTCATCTCCATAAGATATCCGACAGATGAAGTACTCAACAATCTGATGAAGTTGACGATGAACATTGTATCGATTCAATTGTCACGAGACCACTTACGTACGTTCGCTGGATTCACCTACCGACGAAGTTCTCACGCCGAATCACCTGCTTTTCGGTTCGTCAAACGGTATGAAACCACCTGGAGATTTTACGAATGCAGACGCACTTAAAAACTCATGGAAAACCGCTCAAGTTATGGCGATAAATTCTGGCGAGCATTTGTGCTGCAATACCTGCCGACACTGGTCAAACGTCCAAAATGGTTCCAAAAGTCAGACCGTTACAAATTGACGACATTGTTCTGATCGTGGACGAAAATTTCAAGCGGAACACTTGGCCGAAAGGAATAATCGTCGAAGTATTCAGAGACAAAGCCGGAACAGTTCGAAGTGGAAAAGTGAGGACTGATCTCGGAACATTCCTCACAAGACCTGTGAGCAAATTGGTAGTATTGGACGTACGACGTATGGAAGGACGAATGCTGCTACACAAGATGACGGGAGTGTTAAGCAGATAGGATCTGTTAAGCGATAGGATGTTGCGCAGCAACCTGCGAAGCCGAAATAGTCGATCGGAATCTAGTATGTCGTTTGTTAGTTTTTTGACATTTTCATTTCCGATAAAGATTTAGCTGAAAGAGGACTGAATTCCGGTCGTAAATCTTAAATCTTAAATCATCGTGTAAATCATTGATCAGTTTGATTGTTTAATCCGTTTATTGCAATTATAATTCGTATCGAAGGTGTAGAGTCTGTTGATTCGAGGTAAATTTGTAAAAAATGAATGGATTTAGTCTCATTATTGAATTGTGTGAATTGTGAATTTAGGAAGTTATCCGGACGATACGAATGGTTAATTAGGCTTTAAAAGGATTCGATGTAGAGCAGTGGAAACTAAATGTAAGGAATTTGAGTTGTTTT
>NW_023503838.1:0-20768 GCF_014529535.1 Bradysia coprophila
AAACAATCGTCCAAAACAGATACTCAAAAAAATTTTTCATGTAAGGGGTCGAAAACCTGAGAAAAATATCGAAACTCCCTCATTTTCGGCCCCGACACATGAAAACTTCATACGTCACGCGAAAGTGAATGGTACTTGTGACGTAAATAACTATTAATGCAGATTACTATTTTGAATACTTCGTTTAGTTTGAAAATGGATTTCATTACTTCATTAGGGCATTTTCTAAAAAGAGGGGAATAAGTATACAGTGAGTAATTCTCTAAAATGTTTGATTTCAGTATATTTAGCTAATCCTTCTGTCACATCTTTTGACAGCTTTTTACGTTTTAGTACGTTCTCTCTCCAGTAGCAAAAACCCAATCCCAGCAAAAAAAGAAACTATATCGAATGCCGCAAATGCATTTAAAAACGAACATTCGGTGAAATACTTTTTTATCACACCAAATGTTTATCATTTTATACAAATATGTTTATCTTTATAATAAATCAACATCAGTGATGTGCATGTAATTTAAACAAAGCAAAATCAATTGTTTATGTGTTACATTTACATTATGGAAGAGAAATGTCCCATTCTTTTTCCAAATTTGTGTACTCAAGCGAAAGAAATTGTCATTTATTTGCGTTAAATGAATTTTACTAAACAATTCGACGTTATTATCATCTTATTGACATTGAAACTATATAAAAAATAGTAGCTTCCAATCTAGGTACTTTTACTCATCGTGATACGAGATAACAAATTATTTTCCGTGTATTGTACATACCAACTTTCCTGTAAGACAAATCTTACGGTGTTTGTACTTGTCTTCTTTTGCTATGCATAAAAAATGCATATAGATCGTCGACATATTTTGTGATCGGCAACTTTGTCAGTTTTTCCTTTTACATTTTCGAGTTTTTTTTAATGTTAAAATTACAACCATAAGATACATTTTGAAATGTTGCATTGAATGCAAATAGAATTACTTCGAATTACATGGATTACTTCGGGGGACATTTTTGAGATCTCGTAAACAAAATAAAAGTTGACAAATTAATTTGTCGTCGATTTTATGCATTTTTTATGCGTGGCAAAAGAAGACAGTAACATACAACGTAATATTTGTGTTACATAAAAGTTGGTCGCACAACTATAAACACCAAAATCGTTTTGTGAGCATTCTAGACAATTAAAATTTGGATTGAAATGAAAAATATTTTTTTTATAGTTTCAATGTCAATAAAATGATATAACGTCGAATTGTTTAGTAAAATTCATTTAGCGCAAATAGACGACCATTTCTTTCGTTTCAGCACACATGTCGTCGATTTGTGTGCATTTTTTGTGCATATAAAAAAAGACAAGTAAATTGAATACCGCAAATACATTTAAAAAGGAACATTCGGTGAAATACTTTTTAGCAATTCAATTGTTTATTTGAATCATTTTATTAATTGAATACACAGAGAAAAAATTCGGATTTAATGTTTAATCTACGGAAAGATTACGAATATTTTAAATATTTCGAAAGATTTCGTTTCAATCTTTTTTCAAAGATTACAAAAATTAAATCTTTCGATAGATTGAGTTTCGGTTTAAAATGTCTAAAATTGATAGTAGCAATTAGAAGTGAAGATTTTGCCACGAAAATGTTTTGTTTTTGTTAAAAGTTCATTGTCCTGGTATCTAGAGTTTATGATTAGAAGCTACTGCCATGTGTAATTTTTAGTCATCTGTTAGCGATGCAAAAGTAAAAACCACAGCATCCAAATGTTTCAGATTTTTTTTTTTGCTTTTCTTAAAGGATATTGATTTTCGAGTAAAGAAATCGGTGAAAAGTAAATAATTCTTCCATGCAAACTGGTCTGTTATACTTCTTAATCAATGGTACAATTAAATATGGGTGAAAAAATATCGTTATTATAATATTTTCCATACGCTTATGGTACTTTTCAATAGTTTTGCCAGGCTCAACTTCCTTATCGTTGCTCATACAGATTTATGAAGTATGATAATAGTTTATTAAATAATTGGTAAAATGAAAAAAAATGTTGCCTTCGATTAGGATTTGAACTCGTCTACTATGATGGTTTACCTCAGTTGGTACAAATTTTTCGTTCAGAAGATTAATTTTTTAATCTTTGAAAGAGTAAATCTCCGTAACAACGGTGCGGAAAATAAATCTTGCTAAGATTACGAACCCAATAGCTCAGTGGTAAAGTACAGGACTGGAGATACGGAGGTACCGAGGTGAACGAGTTCAAATCCTGATCAAATTAAGTAAAAAAAAATATTTAATTTCAACTAAACAAATATTTCCAATTTCAGAATAAATAAAACAATTAAATCTGACTCAATATTTCAAATAAATGTGGGAAAAATTTTTTTAATTTCAAAATAATAAAATTGAAATCCCTTTGAAGATTTCGATCTAATCATCGACAGATTATTTTCGAAAGATTAAATGCAAGTAATCTTTCGAAGATTTGCAGGCAAAAATGCTAATTAATCGATAGTTAAAATTCAGTTTAGGGCAAAAAGTCTGTTTAAGAAATATTTTAGAATGAATGAAACTAATATTTAGTCAAATTAAAGCAAAATCGCCAATATAATTTCTGTAGGGATAAGCTCGCGGAAGCTTATTTTATTATTTCCATTACGTATAAGGAAAATTAAGTTCGCCCGAATGTAAGAGGAAAATGACTAAACTGAAATTGGTCTCCGCGGGAGGCTTATTTTTACAAGGTTCTCGATGAACTTGTTCAGCACTCTGAAAACTTGCAGGGCAATCTTTATTTCATGGTTTTTTGGGCTTCGAAGGCACCGTGAACATTGTTTGAAAAAACTCAAAGTATTTTAATGACAATTGATATGTTTTGCTCCACATGTTTTTTGTTCATAGTTCTCAAAACCACTGGACCGACGTCGTTCAGACTTCAGTACTCTCACTTCCGATCGGGTGAAATGTACAAAAATTCAGTAAACAATTTTATTTTCTTGAGCCAAGTGTACTTGCACTCAAGCCAAGATAAGTGACTCTCTTATTTTTCTATGCACAATATTAATGCGAAGCGACGACAGCTGCCAAATTGTTTAGTCAAAATTCAGCAAATTTTACTATTTTGAGAAAAAAGCGTCAATCGAAAATTATATTGCAGTTTTGTACTACAAAACATTTAGAGATTACCCGGATGATCCACAAAGTCTACTTTTCTCACTTGCTTGCACATATCAAGATTGTCTGCCTGTCTTTTTTTCTATGCACAAATTGTGCATGCAAAGCGACGACAATTGTCGTTTTTGTTGATTTGTTCTTTATTTCATGCGGCATGCGGGTGAATTTTTATGCGTACATTTCAGAGACTTTCGGATTTGTAGACAAAAATGCTCGTTAAATCGAGAGTCACTTTAGGGCAAAAATTCTGTTTAGGGAACTTATTTTTAGTCGAATTATCTACGAGTAATTATACCTAGAGGGAGGCAGCCATCACAGCCCACAAACCTTTTTATATTTTTTTGAGAAGGAATTTGTAGTTGGAAACATTTAAAATTCCCCATTTGATTATAATAGTTATTTGTTAACCAAGGAAAAAAAATGGAAATTTCATTTCGACTGTGTTTTCTTTGTGGCCAGAGCGTAGCGAATTTTTCACCCGAGAAAATGAAATTTCCTACTTTTTCCCCGAGGTCGACACATAATTTTTCACAAGGCATCCGGAGGTTCATCGGAGGTGGAGAAAAATGACTATTGTCTCTCCCATCGAAATCAAATGGTATTATATCTGAAGTTATCTCGTACGCGTACATTTTCTTTTTGATTTCACAAAGTTGCCGATCACAAAAATATGGCCGTCGATTCATATGCATTTTTTATGCATAGAAAAATAAGACATAACAGGAACAAGCAATTTGTCTTACAAGAAAGTTGGTAGCATAACAATAAAACACCAAAATGGTTTTGTGAGCTGGGCTGTTTATAGACGGTACATTCCCTGCGAGAAAATTGTTTAGTTAAAATTCAGCGAGTTTTACTATTTTCAGAAAAAGCGTCCTTCGAAAATTGAATTGTAGTTATGTAGTACGAAACATTGTAATTTTAGAGATTACCCGGATGATCCACAAAGTCTACCTTTCTCACTTGCTTGCAGCACATATCAAGATTGCCTGTCTTTTTTTCTATGCACAAATTATGCATGCAAAGCGACGACGATTATTGTCGTCTTTGTTGATTTGTTCTATGCGGCATGCGGGTGAATTTTTATGCGTACATTTCAGAGACTTTTCGGATTTGTAGACAAAAATGCTCGTTAAATCGAGAGTTAACATTCAGTTTAGGGCAAAAATTGTGTTTAGGGAACAGAATGAAACTTTTTTTTTAGTCAAATTGTAGAAAAATCGTCCCCTGTAGGAATGAGCTAACGGAAGTTAGATTTATATTTTCCATTATGTATAAGGAGAATTAAGTTGGCTCGAAGACAAATAATGTATTTCATGTTTTGTAAAAGGAAAATGACAAAACAGAAATTGGCTTTCGCCGGGGCTAATTCTTACAAGGTTCTCGAGGAACATTTTCTGTAACATTTTCTGTTGAACGGAACCTGCCTGTACTAGCAATGTAGTTCAGTGAGAAAAGTCGAATTCATCCGTGTACAAAATCTCTGAATTTTCCAGAGATTGTTTGAGAAGAAATTCGTAACTTTTTAAATTCCCCAGTTGATATAATAGTTATTTCAGAAATTTTGTTTGAAAATGATTCCAACTTATTTATTTGTGGGAATTCAATCCCGTATGATTGCTAACAAATATCATCGCCCGTAGGCATATACGATGACAAAGAGTTTTACTTATAATAATTCCTAACCGGTGGCGCTATTAACGTTATTGACCCGGAGAATGGCCTGAACCCTTCAGTGAGGAAAAGAAAAGCAAGATATTATACAAAATTGAATTGTTTCCCACGATTGTTTCGTTTGCTCAGCTGTTGATATCGCATACAGGTCATTGAACTAAGCCAATTGATCAGCTGTGAGGTGGTGATTGACATTCGTATTCATAATCATAACAAAGGACATCGTTGACCAGTTTCCACTCGAAACACTTGTTTTGACGCCGCGTTCTCTTTGATTCAACTAAAATTGTGCTCGATAAATTTGTCCTAAACGGATTGAAATTTAAAGGACCTTGTTGGATAAACCATAACCAGATCGACCAGAAAAATGAAATTCTCAGCGAGAACCCATTTGAAGTGATGAGTTTGGTTTTTGCTTGACTAGTGTGTGACGAATATTTATTTCATAAATGGAGCACTAGTTGATGGGAACGAAACGTGCTTAAGATGAATCGTTTGGTGATAAAGGAAGGAAGCGTTCGGTGGAGTAAACCAACGGCCAAGTCCTGTAATTCGACACCAATACTGCAACGTTGGATGATTCAGTTGTTTATTAAAGCGATGAACCAACACAAAAATTTAACTGAAACTCGATCAAAGCTAAGTGTTTGTTGATATTTTATCTACATTTGTCAACTTCCCTTTTACTTAATCCTAGGTTTGCAAGTGGGCCAAGTTAGGGACTAATAGCGACCCCAAACATGGGTACTGGAACAACCATGTTCGTGGGTTGTTTCAAACGATTCGGTCATCAAACTGTATCGGATGACCATGATATGGATGTGACTCGAAAATTTGTATGACTTCATGAAACGCTCCGGAATTTTTGTGATGATACGGTCAGTGAGTTTGTTTTTCTTTTTGTTGTTGAATGGCTGACTGGATTGTATTTATTGGTTTTTGTTGATCCGATATGACCTAATTGTCCTTGTAACGTAGCTATTGTTGTCGATATAATTATTGTTGCCGGATGGAGTTTAATCCAATAATTTGGTGTTGGTCTTCCCGACCCCAAGTACGTTCATCAGCTCTACAACCGAATTTCTTTTGATTGGCCACCAACTCATCAAGGATTTGTTGAACAATTTTCCAATAATTTCCAAACGGTAACGCCCATTCTATGATTTCGAAAAAAAATTGTCACGTTCGGACCAAATTTGAAATACGTTGAATTAAACGCAACGCCTTTAAATGGAAAATCTTCGATTCTGCTTGCTGCTAACGGTTGATTGATTCAAATACGACGTAAGGGTTTCGTCGATTGTAGGTGCGGTAGACTTTCGCTAATTGATGCTGCTGCTTGTTGAATTCTGGCGAGTTTGCCAGAACAGTGCCATTACATTTTCTTTTTGTTGTTCGATGACCCTCACTACCTCGCTTATTTGAATTGATTGATTGGAACTTTGTGCTTCCAGAAGGTCGAAGTATGAATATGTCAGCACAACGGAAGCATCGAAAATACTGAAAGCTACGTCATACTTTTTCGATACAGTTTCTTCATGTTTGATTTGAAAACTAAAATCTGTTGACTCCATCATCGTTGTATTAGCATCGTAAATTTTGTCCCATAAAGTCGTGACGACCTTGAGTTTTCTATCGAGAAGTATCTTTGTAATTTCATCGACCTTCAATTCCTCGTAGAATTCCTCCAAATCTTTGATATTCTGTTCATGTATCTCCAATAATCTTTGCATTTTAATATTTTCTATTCATTTCCAGATATTCAAACACAGAACGTTGATCAATTTGCTCATGATGACGAGGTCAACTCTACGACCGTTTAATTATGAATTTAATAGATTCCAATGTACGGTTGATTTTAATAAAATTGTTGAATTAGTTGCTGACTTCGTTGTTCCTCTTCACCAAATTAGGGAACCCTTGGCCAGATGAACTTACGTTAATGACCGTCGATCCACAGAAAAATGTTATGCTGGCAAAGACTGTTCTCGTACTGTGTATAGTATGTGTGGCGACTTTCTTTTGTTCGTCGCAATTCGTTTACTGATGATGGTTGCACTTTATGTGATTTTATTAAAAAATTAATCTTGTGCGGCCGTTTAATATGCTGTTGCCGATTATTTGATTTTATTACAATTATTTGTGGCCGTTAATTTTTCAGTAGCCGTTTCTTTAATTTCTCGGTTTTTTGTCTGTTTGGCCGGAACTTTTCACTGTCGGCGTTTTAACTTTGTTTAGCCGATAGTTTTATGTAATTTTATTTTAAATTGTTTGGTGTAATTGATCGATATTTAATAAATTTTTAAATTCGCAGCCAAATTACAGATGGCCTTCCTTTGTTCTTTAATTCAATTTTTAATAGTGGACTGTATTTTATTTTATTTCACTGGGGAATTAAAAAAATTTGACTATTGTCTCTCGCATCGAAATCAACAAAGTAGAAATGTATGACAAATCAACAAGCACGACCACTTTTGTATGCATAATTTATGCATAGAAAAAAAGACTTGTGTAAGTAAATAAGAAAAGTATATGTTGGTTTTGTATGAGCTTGTTACGTAAATTTTCTTGATTAAAATCGGATTTGCTCAGTTAAATTACTTTTATTCTGCCAAATCAATTTCGGTACCAAATAGATACCATCTTTAGTGGCTAAAAACATAAACATAATGAGAACACAGAATATCATTATACAGCGCAAAGGTTTCTTTTTACCTCAATTCTTTTAAAGCACAAAAATAAGCACTTGTGTGCATCGTCAATTAAATTCAATACTAAATCGATTTAGATCAAAATCAAAACGTAAAGAGAGAGGATAAAACAAAAATGAATTTCTACTAGATGAAAGCATTACGTACAGAGAGTAACATCAAATCACGTTATTATAGGCAGTAGATAACATTATACAATCGGTGTGTTTATTCAGACAATTCGGTGTCTTCTTCACCGCAATCATCTCTAAAATGTCTCTTTTCTTCTGCTGACTTTCACGAACAACAATTTTAACTTTATCCCACAACGGTGTATGATTGTTCGTAATAGCGTGATCACATAAGGCACTGTGGTTACTGTTCTTAATGCTTATGTTGTACTTATGTTGATAGATTCTGTCCTTCAAAAGCTGTAATGTCTGGCCAACGTATTTGTACCCGCACGAACAGGGAATACAGTACACCAAATGTGAACAATGTAACTTTGGCGTCGGATCTTTGAGTCTACTAAAAATAGACTTCTTCAACGTGTTGTCGCCTTTTCCAACCAGCATGACATCATCCTTGCATATGGCTTTCAGTTTCTCAAACAGGCCTTTAACATAGGGTACGGCAGCTATCGGGAGTTTCTCTTTGATCGGTTTCACATCTCCATTCTTTGTAAACTTTTCGTGTGCTTTTTTGATCATACATTCAACCAAACCATTCGGGTACATATTCTTGGCTAAAGTTTCTCTCAGCAATTCAAAGTTTTTGTTGTGGAACTCGGGTTCAGACAATAGAAGAATCTTCTCTGCTAGCAGTGTGACTGTGTTGCGTTTGTAGGCAGTTGGCAAATGAGATTTAAAATTCAAATAACGTCCGGACCAAGTGTCTTTGTGATACCAATCAGTCTTAATGCTACGACCATCTCTAATACACCACAGTTCCAAAAATGAAATTTTTTGATCTCGTTCTACATCTACAGTAAATTGTATATGTTGATTGTAGCTGTTGAACGTTGTTTTAATTTCATTAACTTTGTCAGCAGGAACTGCTGTTAAAATATCGTCCACATATCGTACGTAGAATGGTAATTTGAATTTCAGCTTTCGTATGACTTCGTCTTCCAAAATTTCTAATACCAAATCAGCAATCAGCAGAAATTGATTTGGCAGAATAAAAGTAATTTAACTGAGCAAATCCGATTTTAATCAAGAAAATAAGAAAAGTATACATCTAATCCGGGTAATCTCTAAAGTTAAAAAATTTTCTCACCAACTAATTTGCTATAGACCAGCACTTTATTTCTATATGCATATTTCTTCATACATATTTATCTTGAAATCGTTAAGTTTTGTCCTATTGAAGGCAATTTTCTTCAGTCCATCTTGCACACGCAAATTTAATGCTTATTATCCCTTTTACGAAATTTTAGTGAAGTAAAACTGTGTGTGAGTTCACCTATTACGCAGTTGAAAATTGCGTTATTTTGCACCGTGTGCCAAATTACCACACGCCATTCAGCTCACTATTTTATAGAAAAAAGCAAATCAAATTTTACGTCTAACGTCTTAATGTCAGTCTTTATTTCTATGCACAAATTATGCATACAAAGCGACGACAGTTGTCGTGTTTGTTGATTTTTGCTATAGGTCAACGCACTTCAAGCAAAAGTGATCATAGTTGACAGCTGCCAAATAGAGTAATATTTTGTATGAAATGGTTTTTTACAGTGCTGTACAGTTGTGTGACACACTGTCACGTTTCGGTACCCCATTTAGAGTACCACGCATGCTTGAAGTGCGTTGTATCGGTACATCTCATAAAAGTGAATTTTTGAACGTAACTTTCACAGAATTTTTGGATCTGTAGGCAAAAACGGTCGTTAATCGAGAGTTAAAATGCAGTTTAGGGAATAAGTCGTAATGAAACTAAGTCAAATCATCACAAAATCCTTCGCTGATAACATTTATGTAAGAATTGGCCCGCGAAGCCTATGTTATGATTTTACTTGAACAAAACATACGCCTCTCTGGAAGACATTGTAAACGTTCTGGTTAAGGTACTGCGAAATTGTGCAACTTTTTTTTTATTTTCACATTTGGATCAATTTTCATAAATTATTCTGTGGAAAGAAATTTGTATCCAAAACGACGGCCCATTATAGACACTCGGTGGCTACATGCAGATTTGCAACAGATTTGTTGGTGTAGTCTTCGTTCTTCACTCTAACACCAGCTCGAACACCAGCTTTATGTTGCGCAGAGGCATTTCGTTTTTAGATGCGACAATTAAATGAAGCGGAGACGCTTAATTGAGATCGTGCACAAACGACTCCATATATCCACTTGAATCGACAGAACAAATCAAACATTCTTCAGGTCATCTTTAATGATCGCTAAACGTAGGAAATTGCGACTTCCTCTGATCCATCTGTTCAGTTTTTGATAACCACATACAAAGCTCTCTTTTTGTCACCGTCCGATCGAAGTTTCAAGCAGTCGCAGAGCAGATGAAGCGGTGATACAAATTTCCTTAGCAAGCTATCTTCTCTCTTCGTAGTTGACGCAGTGAATCTAAATCACAAGCACTTCTTATCTAGAACACAGCATCTAACTCCGGTCCCAGTAACAACAAATAATATTGTCATTCTTTGGCTGGCACTATGCGACCAACTTTCATGTAAGACAAATATCTGTCGAGATCTCAAAACTGTTTTGTCCTCCGAAGTAATCCATGAATTGTCGGCATTTTATTTGCTTTTAGTGTAACACTTTCAAAATAGATTTAATTTTAACATTTAAAAAAAGTCAAAAATGCAAAAAAAAATGATTTTGTCATTGAAAAATAGATAGAAATTGACAAAGTTGCCGATCACAAAAATATGTCGTCGATGTATATGCATTTTTTATGCATAGCAAAAGAAGGCAGGAACATAATATTTGTCTCGCAGTTTCTTTGCGCTAAATGAATTTCACTAAACAATACCACGTATATCATCTTATTGACATTGCAACTACAAAGTTCAACTTTCTTATAAGAAAAATATTCCTGTCTTATTTTCCTATGCATAAAAAATGCATTTAAATCGAGGACATATTTTTGTGGTCGGCAAATTCGTCAATTTTAATTTTGTTTACGATATCTCAAAACTGTTTATTCCCCCGATCTTATGGAAATAAAACCGATTTTGATTATTATTTTTTTTAATCGACGAAGAATGGAATTCCCGAGATTAAGTTCAAAGATGGGCCTACGGATCTAGAAACTTTTCCAGAAAAACAGGTTTTTACTCTGTTGATAGTTAAATGTATTATTCCGTCGACTAGAGATGAGCGGGTTGGGTTTTTTTTTGTCTTACATGAAAGTTGGTCGCATAGTGCCAGCCAAAGAATGACAATATTATTTGTTGTTACTGGGACCGGAGTTAGATGCTGTGTTCTAGATAAGAAGTGCTTGTGATTTAGATTCACTGCGTCAACTACGAAGAGAGAAGATAGCTTGCTAAGGAAATTTGTATCACCGCTTCATCTGCTCTGCGACTGCTTGAAACTTCGATCGGACGGTGACAAAAAGAGAGCTTTGTATGTGGTTATCAAAAACTGAACAGATGGATCAGAGGAAGTCGCAATTTCCTACGTTTAGCGATCATTAAAGATGACCTGAAGAATGTTTGATTTGTTCTGTCGATTCAAGTGGATATATGGAGTCGTTTGTGCACGATCTCAATTAAGCGTCTCCGCTTCATTTAATTGTCGCATCTAAAAACGAAATGCCTCTGCGCAACATAAAGCTGGTGTTCGAGCTGGTGTTAGAGTGAAGAACGAAGACTACACCAACAAATCTGTTGCAAATCTGCATGTAGCCACCGAGTGTCTATAATGGGCCGTCGTTTTGGATACAAATTTCTTTCCACAGAATAATTTATGAAAATTGATCCAAATGTGAAAATAAAAAAAAAGTTGCACAATTTCGCAGTACCTTAACCAGAACGTTTACAATGTCTTCCAGAGAGGCGTATGTTTTGTTCAAGTAAAATCATAACATAGGCTTCGCGGGCCAATTCTTACATAAATGTTATCAGCGAAGGATTTTGTGATGATTTGACTTAGTTTCATTACGACTTATTCCCTAAACTGCATTTTAACTCTCGATTAACGACCGTTTTTGCCTACAGATCCAAAAATTCTGTGAAAGTTACGTTCAAAAATTCACTTTTATGAGATGTACCGATACAACGCACTTCAAGCATGCGTGGTACTCTAAATGGGGTACCGAAACGTGACAGTGTGTCACACAACTGTACAGCACTGTAAAAAACCATTTCATACAAAATATTACTCTATTTGGCAGCTGTCAACTATGATCACTTTTGCTTGAAGTGCGTTGACCTATAGCAAAAATCAACAAACACGACAACTGTCGTCGCTTTGTATGCATAATTTGTGCATAGAAATAAAGACTGACATTAAGACGTTAGACGTAAAATTTGATTTGCTTTTTTCTATAAAATAGTGAGCTGAATGGCGTGTGGTAATTTGGCACACGGTGCAAAATAACGCAATTTTCAACTGCGTAATAGGTGAACTCACACACAGTTTTACTTCACTAAAATTTCGTAAAAGGGATAATAAGCATTAAATTTGCGTGTGCAAGATGGACTGAAGAAAATTGCCTTCAATAGGACAAAACTTAACGATTTCAAGATAAATATGTATGAAGAAATATGCATATAGAAATAAAGTGCTGGTCTATAGCAAATTAGTTGGTGAGAAAATTTTTTAACTTTAGAGATTACCCGGATTAGATGTATACTTTTCTTATTTTCTTGATTAAAATCGGATTTGCTCAGTTAAATTACTTTTATTCTGCCAAATCAATTTCTGCTGATTGCTGATTTGGTATTAGAAATTTTGGAAGACGAAGTCATACGAAAGCTGAAATTCAAATTACCATTCTACGTACGATATGTGGACGATATTTTAACAGCAGTTCCTGCTGACAAAGTTAATGAAATTAAAACAACGTTCAACAGCTACAATCAACATATACAATTTACTGTAGATGTAGAACGAGATCAAAAAATTTCATTTTTGGAACTGTGGTGTATTAGAGATGGTCGTAGCATTAAGACTGATTGGTATCACAAAGACACTTGGTCCGGACGTTATTTGAATTTTAAATCTCATTTGCCAACTGCCTACAAACGCAACACAGTCACACTGCTAGCAGAGAAGATTCTTCTATTGTCTGAACCCGAGTTCCACAACAAAAACTTTGAATTGCTGAGAGAAATTTTAGCCAAGAATATGTACCCGAATGGTTTGGTTGAATGTATGATCAAAAAAGCACACGAAAAGTTTACAAAGAATGGAGATGTGAAACCGATCAAAGAGAAACTCCCGATAGCTGCCGTACCCTATGTTAAAGGCCTGTTTGAGAAACTGAAAGCCATATGCAAGGATGATGTCATGCTGGTTGGAAAAGGCGACAACACGTTGAAGAAGTCTATTTTTAGTAGACTCAAAGATCCGACGCCAAAGTTACATTGTTCACATTTGGTGTACTGTATTCCCTGTTCGTGCGGGTACAAATACGTTGGCCAGACATTACAGCTTTTGAAGGACAGAATCTATCAACATAAGTACAACATAAGCATTAAGAACAGTAACCACAGTGCCTTATGTGATCACGCTATTACGAACAATCATACACCGTTGTGGGATAAAGTTAAAATTGTTGTTCGTGAAAGTCAGCAGAAGAAAAGAGACATTTTAGAGATGATTGCGGTGAAGAAGACACCGAATTGTCTGAATAAACACACCGATTGTATAATGTTATCTACTGCCTATAATAACGTGATTTGATGTTACTCTCTGTACGTAATGCTTTCATCTAGTAGAAATTCATTTTTGTTTTATCCTCTCTCTTTACGTTTTGATTTTGATCTAAATCGATTTAGTATTGAATTTAATTGACGATGCACACAAGTGCTTATTTTTGTGCTTTAAAAGAATTGAGGTAAAAAGAAACCTTTGCGCTGTATAATGATATTCTGTGTTCTCATTATGTTTATGTTTTTAGCCACTAAAGATGGTATCTATTTGGTACCGAAATTGATTTGGCAGAATAAAAGTAATTTAACTGAGCAAATCCGATTTTAATCAAGAAAATTTACGTAACAAGCTCATACAAAACCAACATATACTTTTCTTATTTACTTACACAAGTCTTTTTTTCTATGCATAAATTATGCATACAAAAGTGGTCGTGCTTGTTGATTTGTCATACATTTCTACTTTGTTGATTTCGATGCGAGAGACAATAGTCAAATTTTTTTAATTCCCCAGTGAAATAAAATAAAATACAGTCCACTATTAAAAATTGAATTAAAGAACAAAGGAAGGCCATCTGTAATTTGGCTGCGAATTTAAAAATTTATTAAATATCGATCAATTACACCAAACAATTTAAAATAAAATTACATAAAACTATCGGCTAAACAAAGTTAAAACGCCGACAGTGAAAAGTTCCGGCCAAACAGACAAAAAACCGAGAAATTAAAGAAACGGCTACTGAAAAATTAACGGCCACAAATAATTGTAATAAAATCAAATAATCGGCAACAGCATATTAAACGGCCGCACAAGATTAATTTTTTAATAAAATCACATAAAGTGCAACCATCATCAGTAAACGAATTGCGACGAACAAAAGAAAGTCGCCACACATACTATACACAGTACGAGAACAGTCTTTGCCAGCATAACATTTTTCTGTGGATCGACGGTCATTAACGTAAGTTCATCTGGCCAAGGGTTCCCTAATTTGGTGAAGAGGAACAACGAAGTCAGCAACTAATTCAACAATTTTATTAAAATCAACCGTACATTGGAATCTATTAAATTCATAATTAAACGGTCGTAGAGTTGACCTCGTCATCATGAGCAAATTGATCAACGTTCTGTGTTTGAATATCTGGAAATGAATAGAAAATATTAAAATGCAAAGATTATTGGAGATACATGAACAGAATATCAAAGATTTGGAGGAATTCTACGAGGAATTGAAGGTCGATGAAATTACAAAGATACTTCTCGATAGAAAACTCAAGGTCGTCACGACTTTATGGGACAAAATTTACGATGCTAATACAACGATGATGGAGTCAACAGATTTTAGTTTTCAAATCAAACATGAAGAAACTGTATCGAAAAGTATGACGTAGCTTTCAGTATTTTCGATGCTTCCGTTGTGCTGACATATTCATACTTCGACCTTCTGGAAGCACAAAGTTCCAATCAATCAATTCAAATAAGCGAGGTAGTGAGGGTCATCGAACAACAAAAAGAAAATGTAATGGCACTGTTCTGGCAAACTCGCCAGAATTCAACAAGCAGCAGCATCAATTAGCGAAAGTCTACCGCACCTACAATCGACGAAACCCTTACGTCGTATTTGAATCAATCAACCGTTAGCAGCAAGCAGAATCGAAGATTTTCCATTTAAAGGCGTTGCGTTTAATTCAACGTATTTCAAATTTGGTCCGAACGTGACAATTTTTTTTCGAAATCATAGAATGGGCGTTACCGTTTGGAAATTATTGGAAAATTGTTCAACAAATCCTTGATGAGTTGGTGGCCAATCAAAAGAAATTCGGTTGTAGAGCTGATGAACGTACTTGGGGTCGGGAAGACCAACACCAAATTATTGGATTAAACTCCATCCGGCAACAATAATTATATCGACAACAATAGCTACGTTATAAGGACAATTAGGTCATATCGGATCAACAAAAACCAATAAATACAATCCAGTCAGCCATTCAACAACAAAAAGAAAAACAAACTCACTGACCGTATCATCACAAAAATTCCGGAGCGTTTCATGAAGTCATACAAATTTTCGAGTCACATCCATATCATGGTCATCCGATACAGTTTGATGACCGAATCGTTTGAAACAACCCACGAACATGGTTGTTCCAGTACCCATGTTTGGGGTCGCTATTAGTCCCTAACTTGGCCCACTTGCAAACCTAGGATTAAGTAAAAGGGAAGTTGACAAATGTAGATAAAATATCAACAAACACTTAGCTTTGATCGAGTTTCAGTTAAATTTTTGTGTTGGTTCATCGCTTTAATAAACAACTGAATCATCCAACGTTGCAGTATTGGTGTCGAATTACAGGACTTGGCCGTTGGTTTACTCCACCGAACGCTTCCTTCCTTTATCACCAAACGATTCATCTTAAGCACGTTTCGTTCCCATCAACTAGTGCTCCATTTATGAAATAAATATTCGTCACACACTAGTTCAAGCAAAAACCAAAACTCATCACTTCAAATGGGTTCTCGCTGAGAATTTCATTTTTCTGGTCGATCTGGTTATGGTTTATCCAACAAGGTCCTTTAAATTTCAATCCGTTTAGGACAAATTTATCGAGCACAATTTTAGTTGAATCAAAGAGAACGCGGGCGTCAAACAAGTGGTTTCGAGTGGAAACTGGTCAACGATGTCCTTTGTTATGATTATGAATACGAATGTCAATCACCACCTCACAGCTGATCAATTGCTTAGTTCAATGACCTGTATGCGATATCAACAGCTGGAGCAAACGAAACAATCGTGGGAAACAATTCAATTTTGTATAATATCTTGCTTTTCTTTTCCTCACTGAAGGGTTCAGGCCATTCTCCGGGTCAATAACGTTAATAGCGCCACCGGTTAGGAATTATTATAAGTAAAACTCTTTGTCATCGTATATGCCTACGGGCGATGATATTTGTTAGCAATCATACGGGATTGAATTCCCACAAATAAATAAGTTGGAATCATTTTCAAACAAAATTTCTGAAATAACTATTATATCAACTGGGGAATTTAAAAAGTTACGAATTTCTTCTCAAACAATCTCTGGAAAATTCAGAGATTTTGTACACGGATGAATTCGACTTTTCTCACTGAACTACATTGCTAGTACAGGCAGGTTCCGTTCAACAGAAAATGTTACAGAAAATGTTCCTCGAGAACCTTGTAAGAATTAGCCCCGGCGAAAGCCAATTTCTGTTTTGTCATTTTCCTTTTACAAAACATGAAATACATTATTTGTCTTCGAGCCAACTTAATTCTCCTTATACATAATGGAAAATATAAATCTAACTTCCGTTAGCTCATTCCTACAGGGGACGATTTTTCTACAATTTGACTAAAAAAAAGTTTCATTCTGTTCCCTAAACACAATTTTTGCCCTAAACTGAATGTTAACTCTCGATTTAACGAGCATTTTTGTCTACAAATCCGAAAAGTCTCTGAAATGTACGCATAAAAATTCACCCGCATGCCGCATAGAACAAATCAACAAAGACGACAATAATCGTCGTCGCTTTGCATGCATAATTTGTGCATAGAAAAAAGACAGGCAATCTTGATATGTGCTGCAAGCAAGTGAGAAAGGTAGACTTTGTGGATCATCCGGGTAATCTCTAAAATTACAATGTTTCGTACTACATAACTACAATTCAATTTTCGAAGGACGCTTTTTTCTGAAAATAGTAAAACTCGCTGAATTTTAACTAAACAATTTTCTCGCAGGGAATGTACCGTCTATAAACAGCCCAGCTCACAAAACCATTTTGGTGTTTATTGTTATGCTACCAACTTTCTTGTAAGACAAATTGCTTGTTCCTGTTATGTCTTATTTTTCTATGCATAAAAAATGCATATGAATCGACGGCATATTTTTGTGATCGGCAACTTTGTGAAATCAAAAAGAAAATGTACGCGTACGAGATAACTTCAGATATAATACCATTTGATTTCGATGGGAGAGACAATAGTCATTTTCTCACCTCCGATGAACCTCCGGATGCCTTGTGAAAAATTATGTGTCGACCTCGGGGAAAAAGTAGGAAATTTCATTTTCTCGGGTGAAAAATTCGCTACGCTCTGGCCACAAAGAAAACACAGTCGAAATGAAATTTCCATTTTTTTTCCTTGGTTAACAAATAACTATTATATCAAATGGGGAATTTTAAATGTTTCCAACTACAAATTCCTTCTCAAAAAAATATAAAAAGGTTTGTGGGCTGTGATGGCTGCCTCCCTCTAGGTATAATTACTCGTAGATAATTCGACTAAAAATAAGTTCCCTAAACAGAATTTTTGCCCTAAAGTGACTCTCGATTTAACGAGCATTTTTGTCTACAAATCCGAAAGTCTCTGAAATGTACGCATAAAAATTCACCCGCATGCCGCATGAAATAAAGAACAAATCAACAAAAACGACAATTGTCGTCGCTTTGCATGCACATTTGTGCATAGAAAAAAAGACAGGCAGACAATCTTGATATGTGCAAGCAAGTGAGAAAAGTAGACTTTGTGGATCATCCGGGTAATCTCTAAATGTTTTGTAGTACAAAACTGCAATATAATTTTCGATTGACGCTTTTTTCTCAAAATAGTAAAATTTGCTGAATTTTGACTAAACAATTTGGCAGCTGTCGTCGCTTCGCATTAATATTGTGCATAGAAAAATAAGAGAGTCACTTATCTTGGCTTGAGTGCAAGTACACTTGGCTCAAGAAAATAAAATTGTTTACTGAATTTTTGTACATTTCACCCGATCGGAAGTGAGAGTACTGAAGTCTGAACGACGTCGGTCCAGTGGTTTGAGAACTATGAACAAAAAACATGTGGAGCAAAACATATCAATTGTCATTAAAATACTTTGAGTTTTTTCAAACAATGTTCACGGTGCCTTCGAAGCCCAAAAAACCATGAAATAAAGATTGCCCTGCAAGTTTTCAGAGTGCTGAACAAGTTCATCGAGAACCTTGTAAAAATAAGCCTCCGCGGAGACCAATTTCAGTTTAGTCATTTTCCTCTTACATTCGGGCGAACTTAATTTTCCTTATACGTAATGGAAAATATAAAATAAGCTTCCGCGAGCTTATCCCTACAGAAATTATATTGGACGATTTTGCTTTAATTTGACTAAATATTAGTTTCATTCATTCTAAATATTTCTTAAACAGACTTTTTGCCCTAAACTGAATTTTAACTATCGATTAATTAGCATTTTTGCCTGCAAATCTTCGAAAGATTACTTGCATTTAATCTTTCGAAAATAATCTGTCGATGGATTAGATCGAAATCTTCAAAGGGATTTCAATTTTATTATTTTGAAATTAAAAAATTTTTCAACATTTATTTGAAATATTGAGTCAGATTTAATTGTTTTATTTATTCTGAAATTGGAAATATTTGTTTAGTTGAAATTAAATGTTTTTTTTTACTTAAT
This sequence comes from Bradysia coprophila, assembly GCF_014529535.1. Lineage (NCBI taxonomy): Eukaryota > Metazoa > Arthropoda > Insecta > Diptera > Sciaridae > Bradysia > Bradysia coprophila. The sequence continues at coordinate 18,831 of NW_023503838.1, forward strand.
TTGATCAGGATTTGAACTCGTTCACCTCGGTACCTCCGTATCTCCAGTCCTGTACTTTACCACTGAGCTATTGGGTTCGTAATCTTAGCAAGATTTATTTTCGCACCGTTGTTACGGAGATTTTACTCTTTCAAAGATTAAAAAATTAATCTTCTGAACGAAAAATTTGTACCAACTGAGGTAACCATCATAGTAGACGAGTTCAAATCCTAATCGAAGGCAACATTTTTTTTCATTTTACCAATTATTTAATAAACTATTATCATACTTCATAAATCTGTATGAGCAACGATAAGGAAGTTGAGCCTGGCAAAACTATTGAAAAGTACCATAAGCGTATGGAAAATATTATAATAACGATATTTTTCACCCATATTTAATTGTACCATTGATTAAGAAGTATAACAGACCAGTTTGCATGGAAGAATTATTTACTTTTTCACCGATTTTCTTTACTCGAAAATCAATATCCTTTAAGAAAAGCAAAAAAAAAATCTGAAACATTTGGATGCTGTGGTTTTTACTTTTGCATCGCTAACAGATGACTAAAAATTACACATGGCAGTAGCTTCTAATCATAAACTCTAGATACCAGGACAATGAACTTTTAACAAAACAAAACATTTTCGTGGCAAAATCTTCACTTCTAATTGCTACTATCAATTTTAGACATTTTAAACCGAAACTCAATCTATCGAAAGATTTAATTTTTGTAATCTTTGAAAAAATTGAAACGAAATCTTTCGAAATATTTAAAATATTCGTAATCTTTCCGTAGATTAAACATTAAATCCGAATTTTTTCTCTGTGTATTCAATTAATAAAATGATTCAAATAAACAATTGAATTGCTAAAAAGTATTTCACCGAATGTTCCTTTTTAAATGTATTTGCGGTATTCAATTTACTTGTCTTTTTTTATATGCACAAAAAATGCACACAAATCGACGACATGTGTGCTGAAACGAAAGAAATGGTCGTCTATTTGCGCTAAATGAATTTTACTAAACAATTCGACGTTATATCATTTTATTGACATTGAAACTATAAAAAAAATATTTTTCATTTCAATCCAAATTTTAATTGTCTAGAATGCTCACAAAACGATTTTGGTGTTTATAGTTGTGCGACCAACTTTTATGTAACACAAATATTACGTTGTATGTTACTGTCTTCTTTTGCCACGCATAAAAATGCATAAAATCGACGACAAATTAATTTGTCAACTTTTATTTTGTTTACGAGATCTCAAAAATGTCCCCCGAAGTAATCCATGTAATTCGAAGTAATTCTATTTGCATTCAATGCAACATTTCAAAATGTATCTTATGGTTGTAATTTTAACATTAAAAAAAACTCGAAAATGTAAAAGGAAAAACTGACAAAGTTGCCGATCACAAAATATGTCGACGATCTATATGCATTTTTTATGCATAGCAAAAGAAGACAAGTACAAACACCGTAAGATTTGTCTTACAGGAAAGTTGGTATGTACAATACACGGAAAATAATTTGTTATCTCGTATCACGATGAGTAAAAGTACCTAGATTGGAAGCTACTATTTTTTATATAGTTTCAATGTCAATAAGATGATAATAACGTCGAATTGTTTAGTAAAATTCATTTAACGCAAATAAATGACAATTTCTTTCGCTTGAGTACACAAATTTGGAAAAAGAATGGGACATTTCTCTTCCATAATGTAAATGTAACACATAAACAATTGATTTTGCTTTGTTTAAATTACATGCACATCACTGATGTTGATTTATTATAAAGATAAACATATTTGTATAAAATGATAAACATTTGGTGTGATAAAAAAGTATTTCACCGAATGTTCGTTTTTAAATGCATTTGCGGCATTCGATATAGTTTCTTTTTTTGCTGGGATTGGGTTTTTTGCTACTGGGAAGAGAACGTACTAAAACGTAAAAA
>NW_023503839.1:0-19436 GCF_014529535.1 Bradysia coprophila
GCTGTAACACCCCACTTATCAAATACACAACTTGGAACCTCGGAAGTAATATACTATTGAATCGGCTTTCTAATAAGAATTTTGAACTTCTAAAACATGATTTTCAGCAACATTACCGCCCGTAAGACATTATTGTACTCATCATATATAGGATCATAAGTTCACTCGATTCGCTTAAGGCTTATCAGTTAAAAAATAAATTTCAAAAGCCTAAGTTTCAGCCGAAATATTTAATTGTGAGAAACTGAGAAACAGTTAACTCTGCACCTACCTACATATACACCCGTATTTGTATGAATTCTTATGCTAATCAGAATATTATTTAGATTTTATAAAAAGAGATGAAAGTTACCTAATACCTGACACCTACCGGATTATAATATCAAAATATTTTCGTTGGTTTTGTTGTATGAGGGAGGGATTTCTGATAGGCTAATAAATTTTAACGGATCTAACACCAGTTAATGGAGTGTTCCGATCGTTTTACAAAAAATATTGTTTTTTTAGATATTGTCAATCGCGTCCATCTTAGCGAATCGTTGTAGTAACTAAATTATTGCTAATTTTGTGAGACCCCATTAACACACGTACGCAGCATCAATATTTACTTTTGCCAAAGCAGACAGTTACAAATATATATTTCGTTCGTCTGAAAACGGAACTCATTGTTGGAGTCACGCATCATGAAGTTGATATCGCAATATTTTCCAACTTGGCAAGTCCGCAGGAATACAGACTATCGCAAGTTTTTAACATATGAAATCTCTGGAATAAACCCAAAATAATCCCAATAATTCCTAAAACTATCCCTTAACTCCAGTATGGCAAAGACGGATAGAAATGTTTTTAAATCATAAGAGCGACGGTCACTGACCAGTAGTCAACGAAACCATTACGAAGTCTGGTTTCAAGTTTTTATTTAATGAACCTATCACGATAGCAAAAATAATAGCCTCTGGCTTCTCGAAGTAGTTAAATCGTTGTTCAATTTCAATATTCAATGTTTCTCATTATGTGTAATCGAACCGAATTAAAGTGTAGACTGTATGTATATACCAGTAGTATCCGATGAAAATGAATTCGTTAATTCGCAAACAAACTGCAAATTAAATTGGAATAATTTTGCAAATATTTAACTTCCCTTTCCAATCAACTCAATTTCATTTTGATCGATGTAATAAACAATAAACAAAATAAATCAACCAATTTTCCTAAATTATCGTCATCATCATTTCTGATTCACATCAACCACTTCGATATGATGGTTTATTGGTTTATACAACATACATGCAATTTACTTTTCTTCCTAATATAAAACCATGCCATTGTACTGTACAACAAAATATTGTTGTTTTATGATAGTTGTGTTGTACCGAAATATAGCCGAAATATATTCAAACAAAAAATATTTTTCGTATAAGAATATACACACAACGTACAGATCAATTCGACTAACAATCAGATTTGCACAGCATTTTCTTTCTTTAAACCACCCTCGATACATACGCTCATGTATAAATAATTCCTTGTTGCACATGAATAGAAGGGAAAGTATGATTCATACAATAGACAAATATTATCGATTTTCCAAGCCGGCAATGTGTTGTACCACTAACAACATTTCGTATGCAAACATTCATGTTAAGTTCGAGAGTTGATATACAAAACGTTAAAAGTACAGGGAAGCACCCGAAACTTATATGCTCCCCAAATATGTATGCAAATTATTTATTCATTTCGAGCAGACCATCCGTGGTTATAATATATATTATTGGTTCGGAAATGCAGCAAAAGCAACGAAAAAAAATTATTAAATTTAAATGAAATTACAAATATTATTATTTGCTTGAACTCACATTGAAAAGTTAAGTTGATCCAATCATTTGTAAAACTCGACACAGATCTTAAGGTGCAATGACTCGAGACGTTTGTTGTTTCTCTAGGTTTTGTATCTCCAATATACTGTAGCAAACACACGGCGCGTATTATATTTGATTGTGTGGATTGTGTATAATTCAGTTATAAGAAAAGTTGCTTATAACGTAGAGAAGAAACGGACATATATATAACAGAACAGGTAATTTTGATTCGATGACTTTGTGTTTGTGTATAATTTTTACCATTTATATTGTGTGATTATCCACTGCACAAAAGAATACATTTACACCTGCTATATTCCTTCTATTTCGTCACTAAATTCACTTAATTTTCTGTAATTTAATTTATTTCCTTGCACAAAACACGATCACTTTAATTAACAGACTGTCCTTTATAGTTCTTTATACTGTTTAACGGATTAATTCTATCAAAAAAGAACAGCCAACATTCACTTTCTCACACTTGTATTGTACGACCGACCGTAGATACCACCATTTAGACCGACATTCTCAAACAAACTGAACAACACTTTCTGCAAACACCGCTTCGAAAGTGGTGCGAGAGCGCAAGGTATCTCTTTTACAATACAGCCGTAACTTTTACCATGGAAACGGAGAGCATTTAAGTTGTTGTCGGTTAAGTTTATATGGCAAAGCCATGCTGTTTCTTGTACGATGGTGATGGTAAGTTAAACTTACAGCGACCTCAGTTCAATGAGTTTGATTGTCGAATGGTTGTTACCATTCGTTTGAACAAGTTCGTTTATTCAGCACATTAGGACCTCAAACTTTGGTCAGTAACGGTAATAATAATGCTGAAACAGCAATTGCATCCGCTGATGATATGACATTTTAATCACTCTTCTCTTATAACACATGTTATAGTGTTGATATTGGACGATCGTTGGTCATTTTCGTCATAAAAAGTCACCGAAACAACCAAAATTATTTTAAAGATTTTCCAACTTGAAACAAAATCTTTAAAAAAAAAAAAATTTCGAGTCCTTTTTCAATCTTTGAGTTCTAACTTTGATTTCTAGCCGTAGAAAAACAAGAAAAAATGTAATTGAAAAGTGAAAGCACCTGTTTACCTAAGAAAACTTAATATTACTCTTGCGTAGTCAGCGTAGTGCATGACATTTTTTGTAATTTTAAATGGATCAATCTTGAGGAGCCATATAAACTGAGAAAGGAAATATAATTTAGACCAGTTATTTAAGGCAATGACAAGTACCCCAAGACAAATTATAATTTGGTCTTCGGAACTCTCGCTTTGATCATAACGGTCTATAGGTTTGTTCCAAGGTCATTTCGAAATGTCAAACTTCATCCACAGAAGGCAACGTAACCTCAACTTTCAGGTTGACGAAAATTTTAACGAAAAATTTACAAAGAACTTCTTTGACATTTAGGCTTAGTTCATCTCTGTGGATGCAATCGTTGTCGTTCATGCTGTCAAAGCTCGGGTTTACAGTTAGTGTAACGAAATCGGATACTAATTTCCCTAACTTTTTGATGTTTTAGTTGCCTGTTAGTTAAAGCAAAATTCTGAATGAACCTAGGTTCCAAGGATATAAGAATTGTCAAATTTCATTCATATGGACACAACTTCATCAACATTTGTATGAACAATCGCATGCGGCTGTGTATGAAATCGTTTCCGTTTGTGTTTTTCACAGTTGTTTAAGTATAGTTTCCACTTAAAAAGAGCACTCCGTATAGCCTCCGTCTACATGACCGTTGTAAAATAGAACAAAGAAACTGTCACGTAAACGGAGTAAAAAATGGAAATAAATTCAATTTCCACTCCGTTTGCGTGACAGTTCTTTTGTTCTATTTTACAACTGTCATGAAGACGGAGGCTATACGGAGTGCTCTTTTTAAGTGGAAACTATACTTTAAATGTCAAAGTAACAACTGAAATTTAAAAATATTTCGAGGTCACTTCTCTTTAAACGCATAAAGTACAATATGAGGGAAGTACTTTTATATCTCGTATCCAGATGAGTAAAAGCATCCGAGGGATAATTACTTTAAACTACGATAATCTGGCCGTTAAAGGTTTATAGAAGCTTGAAATAATATTTTTTTTGTTAAGTTTGACCGAGTCTAAGAAAAATATCTTCCAAAACTAATCATTTTCGCATAGCAATTTTAGATTGTACTTTACAATGTTCCAGTTTGCAAATATCGTTTGATGAGTCCCATATTTTTGAATCTTAGTATTCATTGGCGCTACTAAGAAATCATTGTTACCAACATTTATGACATAAACAAAATACCACTCTGCTTCAACGGCTTCAACAGACAACACATACAGAGAATTTTTGTTTTATTTGGTTTTCTATTAAAATATTTCGTATATTTGGCCCTTGTGGAAATGCTACGAAGGAACTAACTGTGACCTGTCCAATGATCAAATCAAAATTAATAGATTAGATATGGAATCGTCCGCTAGCGTTGATAAGAAAACTCAACCAAACAACACCACAAACCCGGTGACAGTCGAAACTCTTGACATCGAAATTCTGCCAGTTATTTACGATATTATTCGGGGGTTCGTATTTTTGCTTTGTTTGTGTTTTTAAAGCAAATGATTTATTCATCCAATTTCATTTAACGTCAGTATCGAGAAAGATCCCACCGACAACGCAGCGAAACAAAGAGAATCTCAGGATTGCAGTCAAAAGGTTAGAATTTCGGTTTTTATTTTCGTTTCACTTCATTCTATTTATGTAACACATCCGAAATGAGAAAGCAATTTTATTTCTGTTAAACTACGTTGCAGGTATTGGAGCTGCAAAAGCGCATCGAAAGTGCCCGAAATCAAATCAAACAGTTGCCTGGTATCGATTACAACATCGAAGAACAATTGCAACGCTTGGAAACGCTTCGAAATCAATTGACCCTCAAGCAACAGCTCATCAAAAAGTACAAGAACACTCCGTTTTAAGAAGGGCGCATCTATTTCCAAAGAGTTGAGTGATGGTGTTAAGGTTTTTGTTACGTTACTTTGCCAATAACGAACAATTGGTGCAACGGCTGTCTGAAAGTTATCCGATAAGACGAGCAGCACAGTTACTAGTGGCTGCATTTTTGCGATCTAAAAATGTGGCAGAACAACGCGGTATCAATGATTTGTCACCGGACAAACTTCGTCGCATTCTGACACAATTCAAACTAATTTAAAAGAGGAAATTGAAGATATAAAGAAGAAGAAATAAACAGCCAGCTCTACATAGTTATCAGAAAATGGCCTTTCATTGCGTTGCACGGCCGTTTGACGAATAATTTTTCTATTTGTTCCTAGCAATGACGTTGTCATTGGTTCGTTGCGTTACTGATTTGGCAATTTGTTTCAGTATTGAGGGAAAGATAATGGAACTTAACGCGACAGTTTGTGCTAATCGCTTGGGCGAGTTAAATTTTACTCACATTGTATGGAACCGATGAACCTTTTCTTCGGCACTCTCGGTACGTAAAATAGTGTACAGTCCCCGAGCAAAAGAACAGAAAGCTTTATGTTCGTGTAAGTATTGACTTCGGCTTAGTTAGTTAAATAATGGTTTGAAATCCCTTGTAAAGTGATGATGTTTGGTTTTTGTTGCGTTACTTTGCCAACAACAATCAATTGGTTCAATGGCTAAACGAGCATTTTTGCGATCTTCCTTCAAAATCCATTAAAAAACCTTGAGGTCTCGACGGGCATGGATGCAAAATGTTCGACTCAGTAGTATTATGGTTTCGAATTGAGCTGTTATTAAAGGCCATCGGATCAGTTTTGATTTTATTTCAACATTACATTTACATTACAGAACGTCGTTATTGATAACACTTTCGAACAAAAAAAGAGTATTACTGTAACGTGTGTGTACGATCCCATCAGCAATAACTGTAAAAATAAATAATTACTCGGTGATTTAACATAGAGACGTTGTTCACATTTTATAAATAAATTTTTAGTCCATTTATGGCCAGTTTTTCGTTTTGTTTACTATAAAACTTGGTGAATGTTTTAACCACTTCTGTTGACTGTTCGATTTCAACACTAACAATAATAAAAAGCTCCTTTTCGTTGCTTTTGCAACTCGTTTTTTAAATATTGCATAAGACTGTCTTCCTGCAAAGCAAAGAAATAATTGAAATTTAATTAAACTGAGGCAAATTTTCGTAATTTTAAATTCATCGGCTAAAATAACCAAGGTCAAGATGTCCAGCAAGTCAAAACTCTAACTCTGCTGTTTAATAACACATTTCCAGCTGTTGCAAATAATGTTATAAGCAGAATGTGACTTCGCTTAGAAAAATTCTCGGTAGAATCTGCCGATGAATTTGAGGACATGGGATAGAATTTAATGAAAATTTTAGTTCCGCTTTCACGAAATCTTATTAAATTGATTAAGAAAATGGTTTTGTCGAGTGCCTGTAAGTTCGATGAAAAGCTCATCTTTAATTTGTTTACAGAGATTCACGACGGAACGAACAAGCAAAGAGCTTTTCAGAACGCAGGGCGATATAATAGTCTCCCGTTCGCTGAAACATAGGAAGTCTTTGTCGTGAAAAATGTTGTTTACTTCGGGGAATTCGGAAAAAAATGTTGGAAATTGGCATTTTCTCGGATGACTTGAACAACACTTCCGCCAATGCAATTTCCACCTTTTCTTCCCACGTCGAACAAATAACTAAAGTTTGTCTTCCCGGTCCGTTTTAACGTAAAGTTTTCATTTCATAATATCGCGATAGCCGAAAGGAAAATCTGAAAATTTTCTTACATTGCCGATACTTTGGGGCGAATCCAATTTTGAATCTAGATTCCAGTACTGGTCGTTAATCTTCCTTATCGCAATCCAGTGTCTTCGTTTCAATGGTAACACCACGAATCCAATTTTGTAATCCGTAGGCACATTAAGAATAAATCCTAAAATTTGTGACGTATCGATTGTCGACGGCTCCCTATGAACATAAAACGTTAACATCACGGCAACACTTTAGCTACAATGACATCATCATACTTTCGCTTATCGAACCACACAGCTGCACATCCTTTTTTCTGCAGCGCACTCATAATTACATTTCTGTATTAAGACAATGAGACAATAAGAGTATTCAATCAATTAAGAAGTCATTACATGTCATAATTGCCTAGTCCCAGCATCGACCGATGTGGATTGATCCATTCATCCGACAATTTTTTGCATATTTCGTCCAATTCCGATTTGGAGTATGAACCTCTTTCTGAAAAGTTTTATTTGCTTAGCACTTTGATATTTTAATAATATTAATCGACAAAGTGATCAGGTGTCTATGGATACCTTGGAATAAATTATTTAGTGCGTGTAGGGCACATAATGAGAGAACTTGTTTTTCGTGATACGGTCGTGCCATTATCCATTTGAAAATTTGATTGCAGGCTTGGTAAAGGGCTTCAATCTAGTCGAAAACTAAACAAATTTTGGAAAAGGCTGTGAAAAAACACGTAAAATTGTTGTCAAAACATTATTTGTCAAAAATACACAAAATGAAATCATTTTGCAATGTTGTATAGCCTGAAGTGACCTGATTTTATAAATTTTAAACGTCACCAACTAAAATAAAGAGGTTTACATGACGGTAATACCGTAATATGCAAATGATGAGAATGGTCCTCAATTTGTAAAGGACAAAAAGTAACAATCGAAGCCAATTTTAAATTAAAGTTGCAAAGCAGACTCGATCTGAGGCGACCACTAGCCCACATTTCGCAAAACTCTATGAAAACATGGCAAGAACAGAATCTCTAACTAAGTCGTAACTTCCATGGATCCTACTGCCCCTACCTACATATAATTCCCGTGAAATATCCCAAACACCAAATCGCCAAAAACTATTCCTTGCATACATTAGTCATTTGAAAAAGACCTCACTGGCAGCACTGATGTATACTGTTTCGCCGCGTGAGATGTCCCACAAGGCGTTCTCACCAAGGTTCTTTCAGAACCTTGCCTCTCACAACGCACTTCAAGCATGTACGATGTACTCTATTGGATAGCTGTCACTCGAAGCACTTTTGCTTGAAGTTCTCTATTGGATAGCTGTCACTCAAAGCACTTTTGCTTGAAGTGCGTTGGCTCTCATCATGCGGTAGTCTTTTTCACAGACCATTATGACGTGGAAGTGTTTTGAAGGAATAATTTGATTTAAACAAAGACCTTGCTGGAACTGTTTTCCCGGATTTTTTCTCGTAATCTAGGCCCTCAGCATGAAAAGTTGTATACGCATCCGTTGTGGACGGTATATTTTAGGCAATTTCGCGAGTTGTAGCCCGAACGAAGTGAGACAAGAAGATTTCCGTCATAACTCATAACAGTCTATAACTAAAAGAAACCCAGATCTCGGAGTGTGAACGCTTCTTGTAAAATTTGCGAGAGAGCAACATTTCACCACCAACTTCATTTGTGTCACTGTGACATTACGACAACACAAAATTTTCGTTACACGTCTCAGGTAATTATAGTTAAAACATTTTCCAATCAATTTTCTAAATATTCCTGGTTAATTATGATTTTATTTCGTGTTGTCGTGTTCTTACCAATTCGATCAAGTGGATGCCACCGATAACCAATGAAACTCGTTGTTAAACATAATCTATTCCCTAATCCTACAGCTTGCTACACATAATACTCTTTCGTGTGTATGTGCTGTGCAGTCATTTTCATCATAAATTTGTTTTTTTTTTTTTAATCTACCGATTGCACAAATTCTAATGTTTATCAAACAAAGAAAGGATCTAATAATAGATTGTTTTGACAACAGTAAATTGTGAAGCAGTGTGAATTCGTTGATTCTAAGATTTTAACGGAGAAAGTGTTGCGAGTTTTAAAAGAAAAGTGAAAGCAAAAGCTTGAAAAAAAAAGAATTTTTACTCCAGTCTGGAGGGGATTTTATTGAATGTTGATTCGGCAAATCAAAATATTTCATCACTTTTGATGCATTTTAGTGTTATAAAATAACCAAATGATTTTGTCATCGTAACCGAACTGTTTCGTTCGTATATTTTGTTCTTAAATTGTATAGTTTCGGCTTCGTGACCTTCTATATAATTCACTTTTTGTTTGGGGATATTTAGCGTTTCATGGTCACTCTATTTTTCGCTACAACCGTGCAATGTTTTGATGTGAATTGTGTAATAATCGGAAAATCTTATCAGAATTCAATTAGATTCCAAGACTTTCTTAGTGGAACAAGGTTTTCTAATCAATTTTCGTTTCTTTTATCGTTTTACAGTGCGTTAGATGAAATTATGTAGACTCGTTGCAAATTGTACAAATTAAACTCGCATCTTAAACAAAACAAACGACGACCTCACAATGCAGTCCCAAGAAAAATCTCAGCCTACTTCATCGTTGGCACCGATGGCTGATACAATCACCAGTTCACCAATCATATCGATTGACTATACGAGCATCCGTTCGAAAACGGTTCTCATCAGTCCCACAGAAGAACAATTTGAGTTACTTAAAAAGCGTCTGCAAGATCGCATCGACGACAGCCGAGGTGAAACAATCTATGATGTTGGAATCGGTGAAGGTAAGTCATCAATTTTTTTGTCTAGACTGTAAGGTTTAATTAAGTTAGAAATTGTATATTTAGACGTCACAGTTATAGTTGGGGGTTGTTGTAACGATGTTTATGATTTGTCGGACGATATTCTGATTTTTTTTTTTTTCATTGGAAGTTACAAGGAAATCTGGAAACCTCATTCAGGAAAAATGTGTTGTTCAACTCATTTTCTTGCCAGTTATGGTTTTTGGTGGAATTTCACAATAGATTTTTAAAATTCAAAATTTGTAATCTTTGTACATGGTAACATTTTTGTCAATGTTGCGTAATGCCGAACATTGCGTATGCATTTCATCATTTGTTGACGGACGAAATTTTCATAGGTGTACATTGAGAGATATAGAATTTGTCTAGGGTTATAATAGATTGATTGCTGCTCTGTGAGGTAATAACATAGTTGATTCGAGACGGATGACAAATTAGATCACTATTTATGATAGAATACAGGACTGCAGGCTTCAAATCGAATTTTAACGAAACAAATCCCAATCCTATAATAGATGGAGGTGACAATGGACTCGATCCTGAAGAATATGAGGCTGCTGTAGCCACTTTACAATCATTAGCTGCCACCCTTGACGCCGATTGCGTTGAGCTCCGGCAGCGTAAATCAGAAAAAGGTATGACCGGTCAATACTTGGTACGACGCCGTGTGGATCAAACCGATTTTATGGAAATTCGGTAAGAAAATCGAAAAATTCTTGTTGATACATCTTAGTCCAAATCGGACATTTCTGTATACAGCGTTGCTGTGGTTGGAAATGTAGACGCTGGCAAAAGTACACTACTTGGTGTACTGACACATAGTGAATTAGATAACGGACGCGGCCACGCAAGACAGCGACTATTTCGACATAAACACGAAATGGAAAGTGGACGAACGAGCTCCGTTGGAAATGACATTTTGGGTAAGAGTGTGAAAAACTGAAATGCGAAAAATCATTTTAATGAATGCGGAATTACAGGCTTCGACAGTGTGGGCAATGTGGTCAATAAACCAGATCATGGAACGTTGGATTGGGTTAAGATTTGCGAGAAAAGTGCTAAAGTTATAACGTTCATCGATTTGGCCGGACATGAACGATACTTAAAAACCACCGTATTCGGGATGACAGGACACGCTCCAGATTTTGGGATGTTGATGGTACGATAAGTTTTCAAATGTTTTGAAAAATTGTGATATTCTCTACGCTATTCTTGCAGATTGGTGCTAATGCGGGTATTGTTGGAATGACAAAAGAGCACTTGGGTCTAGCCCTGGCATTGTCGGTTCCAGTGTTTGTGGTTGTGACAAAAATTGACATGTGTCCTCCGAACGTTCTTCAAGACAATCTGAAGCTATTGTTCAAAATTCTAAAGTCACAAGGATGCCGTAAAGTTCCAGTAATGGTCAAAACAGCTGACGATGTGGTTCTTTCAGCGACAAATTTTGTGTCGGAACGGCTGTGTCCAATATTTCAAGTGTCTAATGTTACCGGCGAAAATTTGGATCTCCTCAAAATGTTCCTCAATTTGTTGACAACGCGCGTCACTGGTTTAGATAATCTACCAGCTGAGTTTCAGATCGATGACACTTACTCAGTACCAGGTGTGGGCACCGTTATTTCCGGCACTTGTCTGCAAGGAATTATTCGGTTGAATGATATACTCTTATTGGGTCCAGACCCGCTGGGGCACTTCACACCGATTGCTATTAAAAGTATTCATCGCAAACGGATGAATGTTTCAGAAGTGCGTGGCGGTCAAACAGCAAGCTTCTCACTGAAAAAGATTAAGCGGTCGCAGATCCGAAAAGGTTTTTAAATTGTTGTCATTCATTTCGCTTCCGAAACGCTCACAAATCTATGTTGTAGGTATGGTTATGGTCGCTCCAGAAGTGAATCCTCAAGCCTGCTGGGAATTCGAAGGAGAAATTCTTGTATTGCATCATCCCACCACCATTTCATCACGTTACCAAGCTATGGTGCATTGCGGAAGTATCCGACAGACCGCATCAATCTTGAACATGTCAAAAGAATGTCTGCGGACCGGCGATAAGGCTCAAGTTCGGTTCCGATTCATCAAGCATCCAGAATACATTCGTCCCCAGCAGCGTATGGTCTTCCGTGAAGGGCGTACGAAAGCTGTCGGTAACGTGTTACGACCATTGCCAACGTCAATTGTAACACAGGGTCGCGCCAAGCCAACAAAAATGCAATCACGCGGTCAGAGCCAACAACAGAATCAACAAAATCAAAATCCGAACATTCAAAATGAATGTTCGCAGGAAGATGCGTTGAGCGGAAAGGTTGAGAGTGTGCTGGACATCGGCACCGACAAACGAGATCTTGCAAGTCATCAGCGAAACAACGCTACCAAACGACCGAAACGACCAATTGTAAAGACATCAACTTCGGCACAGCCCATTCAAACCATTTCCACAAAGGTCCAGTGAGTTTAAATGTTGTAAAATTTCAGATTTTCTTTTTTAATTTATTGATCGAAAAAAGTGAAGAAAAAAAATATTTTTGCCAGTGATGGCATGGTGTGGTATTCAGTACCACATCACTGGAAATGTAAAAAATAAAAATAAAATATTTTACCAGTCAGCACAGCGACTAATCGTTTGGTACAAATAAAAGAGCTGGTAATATAAAGGAACGGTGTTTCTGTCTTCGGTTTATTTACTGGTTTACTACAGCCAAGTCACAATGTAGTAGTTCTTTTTGCCTACTCTAAACAGTGTCAATCCATTTTCTAGCACATGTACGGAAGGTGATAGAACCTCAGCAATATTCTTCGTTTGATTCTGGTTGATGTAAAATCCACCGGCAGTGATTATTCTCATAGCGTCGCCTGAAAATCCATTTTGTAACAAGTTGAATATGAAAATAACACAGAATGCTCTTACGTTCGCTTGCAAAGCATTTGCATTTCATTGCAGCCTCTAAAATTGTCATTCCTGGTGCGGGTAGAATTTCACATAAAGCAGCTCCTGCAAAACATTCCTTTACTTCATTTAGATTCAGTTTTCCCAGAGCGTCCACACTCCCTTTATACAATGCCGATGAAATTGCTTCGGCCTTCTGAAGTCCGGTTTCTGATTAAATGAACTTGTGAATTGAGTGCAACCATTCGTATAAAGCATGACACCTACCTCCATGTACAAGTAAAGTGATTTGTTGAGCTAACTTTCGCTGAGCTTGTCTGAGCTCAGGAACCTGTTTGTGTTGAACCATAATTTCGTCGATTTCTTTCAGTGGCAGTAACGTGAGCAATTTTAGAAGATTCTCAACTTCAGAATCAGCTATTCGTATGAAGAACTGATAGAACGAAAATGGTGATGTTTTGTCCTGGTCCAACCAAATGGCATTTCCAGCAGATTTTCCAAATTTGTTACCCTCCTCGTTCGTTATTAATGGCAAAGTTAATCCGTAAACTGACTTTTTGGCAGTACGACCGATGAGTCTGTGACCTGCTACCAAATTTCCCATTTGATCACTTCCCCCAAGCTGGAATCGGCAGTCGTGCTCTTTAAGCAAGTGCAACCAATCGTAAGCCTGAAAGACTTGATACGTGAATTCGGTGAAGCTCATTCCATCTCCCTGAAGACGCTGTTGAACAGATGACATCGTAATCATATCTCCTAAACGAAAATGCCGGCCAATGTTTGCAATAAACCCAACGACGCTTAAATTCCGATACCAATCAGCATTATTAACAATCCTGGAAGCAATTGTTGTTGAGTGTGATATTGCCAGAAATTCTTAGAAACAAACTTTCTTACTTGACTCTACTAAGTGCCGGTGCTGCCGATTTCTTGTTCCAGAAAAACTTTTCATGATTTTCGAATATCGTCTCGATTTGCCTTTGGATTGCACTCAAATTGTGTTCCACACTCGATACATCCATAAGACTCCGTTCGGAATTACGTCCAGATGGATCGCCGATTCGGCCAGTGGCACCGCCTAACTGAAAAACTATACAAATTAATTCCGTCAACTGCATCCAGTAACAGTGTTTACCAAAGCAATCGGTTGATGTCCTCCTCTTTGGCAATGAATGAGACCCATTATGACCAATAAGTTGCCAACATGCAAACTGTCAGCGGTTGGATCGAATCCAGCATAAATGGTTTGCGGTTTTGTGATGAAACGTTTCCGAATTTCTGGTCTGGAAGTTGATAAATGTTAGGGTGATTATTGACATAGATAGAAGGTGATTTAAAACTCACTCAGCATTGCCGGGAAATAGAGCCTGAAAAAATCCTCTGTCGCTTAGGCTCAGAATATTTTTCCCGTGATGACAGCCCCGTATCTGTGTCACAAGTGGTTGATACAACCTTTTTATAATCATTTTTCCGTGTTCAGTCACTCCACAATCTTTGCCCGTTTATTTACTTTTGTGAGGTTAAGGTGTAGTGTTGTGAAATAATTGACTGTCAGACCGGCTGACGATCTGTCATAACATTGCTGGAAAATAGCTGCAAGTTTAATGGATTTGATGTGAAAAGTACTGTGTAACAAGCTAATAAGTGTGTAAGTGCTGTGAAAACAAGCGATAATTATCCAAAATTCAAGTCTTTCAATATTTCTTACAAGAAGCCGGCAAAATCCAAATGGGATTCGTGAAGGCGATTTTATCCAATCCTCACATTTTTTTTGGAGTAGCCAACAGATTAGTCAAGCCAGTTAGACTGCCAATCAGCAGATTCTATTCAACGGTACGTACGTGTGTACCTGTTTCGTAAAGTTTCACTTCAACTACAATTCTTACACAAAGCAGCAGGATGACATCGATCAAAAGAAAGTAAGAAAACTGGCGAAAAAACTAGCTGTTGCTGCTTCTGAGCCACGCTTCTATCAAGCTCGTTCTAGCAAATGGACTGAGCTAAAGAAAAGATACGATCAAGAGGTGGCATCCAAAGAACAAGAAGTTATTCACGTAAC
This sequence comes from Bradysia coprophila, assembly GCF_014529535.1. Taxonomy (NCBI): domain Eukaryota; kingdom Metazoa; phylum Arthropoda; class Insecta; order Diptera; family Sciaridae; genus Bradysia; species Bradysia coprophila. The sequence goes on from NW_023503839.1 coordinate 14,405, forward strand.
ACTGCTTGATGGTAAGGTCGTCGAAGGATTTAGCTGGGATCTGACACCATTGCAAATAGCCCAGGACATTAGCCACGCACTGGTACAAGACGTGTACATTGCTAAAATAAACGATCAACTGTGGGATTTTGAGCGACCATTGGAGGCTGACTGTAAAATTCAATTATTGAAATATGATTCTCAAGATGCTAAAACCGCATTCTGGACGACAGCTGCATTTACTTTAGCCGAAGCATTGGAAAGATTATATTGTACAGATGATGGTGGTGTGGTGTGTAGTATCGGTTCCACGCAAAGTGGTTTCTACGCAGACATTCATTTGACAGCGAAAACGGTAATGAATTCAGATAATTTGTTGTCTATGGTAACATTAGCTCTACATCATTCACAACTCATATTCACAGATCAACAGAAAAGACATCGGTGCTATTGATGAGCAAATCGCTAAAATACTACAAAACCACAGCAAAGTCGAACGCATTGAGACTACGAAAAGTGATGCAAATGAATTGTTTGCCTATAATCCGTTCAAATTGAAAGTGATCAGCGAACGTGTGTGTGATAGACTACCTATATACCGATGTGGCTGTTTCATTGAAATCGTCGATACTCCACTTCTTCGTAAGAATAAAAATGTGAACACCATCAAGATACTAAAGGTAAATGGTAAACAGCAATCAATTGTGATGGAAACTTGTTTACCAATCTGTTGGTTTTGTTTCTTTTCGTAGATGGAGTCGGTACTTTGCAATGGCCAGCCCATACAACGCGTTCATGGTGTAGCTTTTCCATCGCACAAAGAATTGAAGGATTACCTTAAGCAGAATAAATTGACGTAGGATCTGTTATGAAATGTGAATAAACCGCTTCGTTTGGCCAATGCATATTACAAAGTCTGTCAAACGCTAATTCAACTTTTAGAAGAACGGTGGTCCAAGAAAAAAAGATCGTGATTGTAATCACAGTGTAATATTGTGGATGAAAGACTTCTGCCGCAAGGGTCTTTCCAGAAAAGTCACTGGGTTCTAGCCATTATAAAATTTATTCCAGCAATTATTTCACTTGTCAGGTCGTTCTAATAAAATGATTTTCTTAGATTTTCGAAACTAGTGCAGCCCTACTATACTTTCAACTCGAAAGCCATGAATGAATGTAACAAGTGAATAGACACAAATTCAATATACTTTGTCAGTGTGGCACTAAATTAATTTGCAATCTTTTCTCTGGATACATTCCGAACGCTCCAGTTTTCATTACATTTGACTGTTCGGCTCAAATCGATAGTTCTTCAACAGATAGTACACATTCAATTTAACGTTCATCAACGCAAATCGAGAGCCGATGCGTATCGATTCCGATTTGAACGGAAAAGGTGTAGTGGTCAAACGGTTAATCGAGGATTTTTTTGCCTATTTGTTTCCACAAAAACATTTCTCATTTTGTTCTAAGTTAGTCAAACGTTTTTTTTTTTTTTTTTTGATATCGTGGTGTGTCGCAATGTTATATCAATATGTTGGTGCTCTTATGCACAGTTGTTGTGATCATATTCTTCCTACATAACTAATAAACAACTAATATGGCTACTTCGAAGCAAAGGGAATTCCGTATTCCAAACCCATGTTCATCTTTGGTTCGCGAAAGGATTTCCTATTCCGAAACAAATCCATACTGACGGTGATTAAAGATTTCTACGACGAGTTTCCCAATGATAAGTATGAAGAGTGGTCATCTGTGTATTCCAATAAAAAAAAATCACAAATTTCCATTTTCGGCGGATGGTTGCACTGGTGCTCGGTGCGTCTAGTACCAAACGAACGAAGTTCTTCCGTACAACCATCCGACGCCATAATATCCAAGTTAAATGGAACGGAAGTTGGTCAAAATGTGGAAAATGTATTCCGATTTTCTACTTAAAAAAAATCACAAATTTCCATTTTCGGCGGATGGTTGCACTGGTGCTCGGTGCGTCTAGTACCAAACGAACGAAGTTCTTCCGTACAACCATCCGACGCCATAATATCAAAGTTAAATGGAACGGAAGTTGGTCAAAATGTGGAAAATGTATTCCGATTTTCTACTTAAAAAAAAAATTCAGTCCAACTTTTACAACGATAAAACGCCTCAGTTTCTGAAAGCGTGGAAATAGCTTGACTCAGAAATTCATTGAAATATTTTCTTGGTAATAAAAAAACAATTCCCTTCATCGAATCAACAATTTATTTTCAATTTTATATCCACTTCTCATTGCATACCAAATTTTAAGCATATTTTAGAAAAATAATTTGTTCCAAAGCACTTCAAGGCAAAGTGATTATAGTTTGCAAAAACTGTACTATTTTGTATGAAATTGTGTTTCAAAGTACCACTCATGCTTGAAGTACGTTATGTTTGGAATTCAAATTTTAAAATACACAGATTTTAAATTGGGTTCAAATTTTACCTCGCCAGTCTGTATACCGATTATATACTTGAAACATCGATAGACACAGTCCAGTGCCTGATTATCACTGTCACATAAAACGGTTGCACTTTGCATGGCCGGATTTCGTAATTCCCGAAGGAAGTTGGGAACGGCACGGGAATGACATGGTGGTGCTGGGTCATAATAAATGGCATCTCTTTGTCCATTTATGTCTCGTACGGTATACACACAGATGTGCAGATTTAAACATTTGTCAGCTGCCTTTTTTTTGCCATTTCGTTTTGTCACGACAAAGAACGAGACAAATTTGGTGTTCTGACCGCCCAGTTGCGCGGGCCTATACCTGGGATGTAAAATGCAGGGTTGATATTGGCACGATTCGCTTCGTTGAAACGCTCTGGATCAAACTTCTTTGGTTCTGGATAAATTAATGGATCGTTGTGGTAGGCGTGCAGAGGAGCCCATAGTTGTGTGCCCTTTTTAAATTTGATGAACCTGCCATCTACTAACAAATCAACATTCTTTGTACATAGGCGATCGATGAAAACAGCCGGTCCGCCAATCCGCAGTACTTCACTCGTAACCATATCCATGTAACGCATTTTTTGAAGAATTTCGTATGTGATATCCTTACCGTTCAGACTCTTCTCGGTTTCATGAATTTCTTCGGTCAATTTTGCTGAACCTCTGGATTCAATACCATTTGATACGAAAAGGCAGTCATTACTTGGGTGACTGTATCGTAACCAGCCAAAAAAATACAAAAGTTTGCGAAACCAATTCATCGTCCGTCCAATTGCGATTTACCTTGGATTTCTTTACGTTCGACTCGACAGCTGTAGCAAAACCATCGCTCAACGTTTCCTTTTCTTCCTGATGCGACAACTCGCCATTCCTAGCCTTCATCAGCAAATCAATCATATCAGGACGGAAAATTTTCTCCTTACGCCTTGTCTGAATGTTTTCAGCACCATGTCCGAGAAGAATCGTTTCACATCAGAGTCCAAATATTCGATACGGAAAAATTTCATTACCCCTGGTACCACCCGCTGAGCAACGAATTTACATACGCTTTGAACGTAGTCAAATTGGATACCTTTTCCCGATACGGTAGAACTCGTTGTTCTTATCTACAAATGAATTGATTTTCAAACCAAATGCGCACGATGAAATTACGTCGATTCCACTTCTTCCGAAGACATCGACCATTTCAACCGAAAATGCACTTTGTTCCGAATTTATATCCCGGATGTATTGCATGGTATCGCTGACACACTCACGTAATAATTCAAACATCAATCGCATCTTGCTACCAGTAAATGCTGGGCTGAGGGTCGTTCGCATATCTCTCCATTTTCGCCTTTCATTAAAAAGAGTGTCTGGCCGAACAGCGAATCCACCTCGCTGTCTATGATAAATTTGTGGTCTTCGAACGAATCGAATTCTTTAATGGAAATGTGTTTCAGAATCTCTGGATCTCGGATCAGGTATATGGGTGTCATGAAATTAAAGAATCCACTGAGTCTGTGACGAGCATAAAATGCAATTGAATTGATACGCAAAAATCGATGTTGAAATTTCCAATACTTACTTAGCAGTTGGATCTCGGATCAGGTATATGGGTGTCATGAAATTAAAGAATCCACTGAGTCTGTGACGAGCATAAAATGCAATTGAATTGATACGCAAAAATCGATGTTGAAATTTCCAATACTTACTTAGCAGTTGGGTGCGCATTATACAAGTACTCGACAAATTCAGTTAGTGGAATTTTATTGAAAAAAACTTCCAAGTGTTTCCGAATATAAAATTCGGCTTAAATACGAACACCACTTTTCTCGAAGAAGTCATCATTTTCAGTAGCCCATCTGTAGAATGAGTAAAGAATCAGCCCTAATCCAGTAAACAACAGCACGGTAGACGTTTCAAACATTTTTGTGCAACACTCTTTAACGACCACTTTATAACTGATTATATCAATGCGAAACAGCAAAATGTTTGATTTACTACACGCACGGAATTTTGAAAACCGACAAATTTTCTGTTTCTGTCTTTTACTCGAGTTTTTGATTTCTCCATATAAAAATGTATGCAAGATTCACAGAAATCCAGTAAATCACAAAACAGAAAATGTGTCGGTTTTCAAAATTCCGTGAGTGTATATCAATTAAGCAATTGTTGGAGCGAAGCGTTTTCGGGTTTTCTAGTACATTGGTCAACATTGGTGACATTGGTTCGCAGGTGGTAGAAAAATTTATCTCAAGGGACTGTCAACTTATACTTTACAATAGAGTGTCAGGAGGAGTTCTTCTTTGTGAATTTTATCTTACACACGCTTATAAGTCTAGAACGCGACTCTATTCTCTAACCTAAATTTTTTGCAAATCAAAAAAAAAATACTTTGAACGTGTCTGATAGATAGGCAAAGTCAATTCAATGAAATTTGTATCAAGTCAATTGAATCGCAATATTGATTTGACCATTGAGTGGCTTTATCATTGCCGAATGGTTAATAAGTTGAATCATAATAAAATAGATTGATAAAATAGCAATAACATGAAATGCGAACCAGCAACAATTACTTCTTATCTGATCCTCTTGAATTTTATT
>NW_023503840.1:0-73711 GCF_014529535.1 Bradysia coprophila
TTATTCGAAATAGATCAAGTTTTATAAATCTGTCTAGTTTTAGTGTACCATATCCTGATCAAGCCGAATTTATCCAAATAGACAGATTTCAAAAATCTGTCTATTTTTAGTGAACCATAAACTGACCTCAGAACTTATTCGAATAGATCAAGTTTTATAAATCTGTCTATTTTTAGTGTACCATATCCTGATCAAGCCGAATTTATCCAAAATAGACAGATTCTCAAAAATCTGTCTATTTTTAGTTGAACCATAAACTGACCTAGAACTTATTCGAAATAGATCAAGTTTTATAAATCTGTCTATTTTAGTGTACCATATCCTGATCAAGCCGAATTTATCCAAAATAGACAGATTCTCAAAAATCTGTCTATTTTTATTGAACCATAAACTGACCCTATCAGAACTTATTCGAAATAGATCAGTTTTATAAATCTGTCTAGTTTTAGTGTACCATATCCTGATCAAGCCGAATTTATCCAAAATAGACAGATTCTCAAAAATCTGTCTATTTTTAGTGAACCATAAACTGACCCTACAGAACTTATTCGAAATAGATCAAGTTTATAAATCTGTCTATTTTAGTACCCCTGATCAAGAATTTATCCAAAATAGACAGATTTCAAAAATCTGTCTATTTTTAGTGAACCATAAACCTGACCAGGAATTATCGAAAATAGAGCAGTTTATAAATCTGTCTATTTTAGTGTACCATATCCTGATCAAGCCGAATTTATCCAAAATAGACAGATTCTCAAAAATCTGTCTATTTTTAGTGAACCATAAACTGACCCTACAGAACTTATTCGAAATAGATCAAGTTTTATAAATCTGTCTAGTTTTAGTGTACCATATCCTGATCAAGCCGAATTTATCCAAAATAGACAGATTCTCAAAATCTGTCTATTTTTAGTGAACCATAAACTGACCCTACAGAACTTATTCGAAATAGATCAAGTTTTATAAATCTGTCTAGTTTTAGTGTACCATATCCTGATCAAGCCGAATTTATCCAAAATAGACAGATCAAAAAATTCTATTTTATTTTGAACCATAAACTGAACTTATTCGAAATAGATCAAGTTTTATAAATCTGTTATTTTTAGTGTAATACCTGATCAAAATTTATCCAAAATAGACAGATTCTCAAAATCTGTCTATTTTTAGTGAACCATAAACTGACCTACAGAACTTATTCGAAATAGATCAAGTTTTATAAATCTGTCTATTTTAGTGTACCATATCCTGATCAAGCCGAATTTATCCAAAATAGACAGATTCTCAAAAATCTGTCTATTTTTATGAACCATAAACTGACCCTACAGAACTTATTCGAAATAGATCAAGTTTTATAAATCTGTCTATTTTAGTGTACCATATCCTGATCAAGCCAATTTATCCAAAATAGACAGATTCTCAAAATCTGTCTATTTTTATTGAACCATAAACTGACCCTACAGAACTTATTCGAAATAGATCAAGTTTTATAAATCTGTCTAGTTTTAGTGTACCATATCCTGATCAAGCCGAATTTATCCAAAATAGACAGATTCTCAAAAATCTGTCTATTTTTATGAACCATAAACTGACCCTACAGAACTTATTCGAAATAGATCAAGTTTTATAAATCTGTCTAGTTTTTAGTGTACCATATCCTGATCAAGCCGAATTTATCCAAAATAGACAGATTCTCAAAATCTGTCTATTTTTAGTGAACCATAAACTGACCCTACAGAACTTATTCGAAATAGATCAAGTTTTATAAATCTGTCTATTTTAGTGTACCATATCCTGATCAAGCCGAATTTATCCAAAATAGACAGATTCTCAAAAATCTGTCTATTTTTATTGAACCATAAACTGACCCTACAGAACTTATTCGAAATAGATCAAGTTTTATAAATCTGTCTAGTTTTAGTGTACCATATCCTGATCAAGCCGAATTTATCCAAAATAGACAGATTTCGAAAATCTGTCTATTTTTAGTGAACCATAAACTGACCCTACAGAACTTATTCGAAATAGATCAAGTTTTTATAAATCTGTCTATTTTTAGTGTACCATATCCTGATCAAGCCGAATTTATCCAAAATAGACAGATTTCTCAAAAATCTGTCTATTTTTAGTGAACCATAAACTGACCTACAGAACTTATTCGAAATAGATCAAGTTTTATAAATCTGTCTAGTTTTAGTGTACCATATCCTGATCAAGCCGAATTTATCCAAAATAGCAGATTCTCAAAAATCTGTCTATTTTTAGTGAACCATAAACTGACCCTATTGAACTTATTCGAAATAGATCAAGTTTCATAAATCTGTCTATTTTTAGTGTACCATATCCTGATCAAGCCGAATTTATCCAAAATAGACAGATTCTCAAAAATCTGTCTATTTTTATTGAACCATAAACTGACCCTACAGAACTTATTCGAAATAGATCAAGTTTTATAAATCTGTCTAGTTTTTAGTGTACCATATCCTGATCAAGCCGAATTTATCCAAAATAGACAGATTCTCAAAAATCTGTCTATTTTTAGTGAACCATAAACTGACCCTACAGAACTTATTCGAAATAGATCAAGTTTTATAAATCTGTCTATTTTTAGTGTACCATATTCCTGATCAACCGAATTTATCCAAAATAGACAGATTCTCAAAAATCTGTCTATTTTTATTGAACCATAAAACTTATTCGAAATAGATCAAGTTTTATAAATCTGTCTAGTTTTAGTGTACCATATCCTGATCAAGCCGAATTTATCCAAAATAGCAGATTCTCAAAAATCTGTCTATTTTTAGTGAACCATAAACTGACCCTAATTGAACTTATTCGAAATAGATCAAGTTTTATAAATCTGTCTAGTTTTAGTGTACCATATCCTGATCAAGCGAATTTATCCAAAATAGACAGATTCTCAAAAATCTGTCTATTTTTAGTGAACCATAAACTGACCCTACAGAACTTATTCGAAATAGATCAAGTTTTATAAATCTGTCTAGTTTTAGTGTACCATATCCTGATCAAGCCGAATTTATCCAAAATAGCAGATTCTCAAAAATCTGTCTATTTTTAGTGAACCATAAACTGACCCTATTGAACTTATTCGAAATAGATCAAGTTTTATAAATCTGTCTAGTTTTAGTGTACCATATCCTGATCAAGCCGAATTTATCCAAAATAGACAGATTCTCAAAAATCTGTCTATTTTATGTGAACCATAAAACTGACCCTACAGAACTTATTCGAAATAGATCAAGTTTTTATAAAATCTGTCTATTTTTAGTGTACCATATCCTGATCAAGCCGAATTTATCCAAAATAGACAGATTCTCAAAAATCTGTCTATTTTTAGTGAACCATAAACTGACCCTACAGAACTTATTCGAAATAGATCAAGTTTTATAAATCTGTCTAGTTTTAGTGTACCATATCCTGATCAAGCCGAATTTATCCAAAATAGCAGATTCTCAAAAATCTGTCTATTTTTAGTGAACCATAAACTGACCCTATTGAACTTACTCGAAATAGATCAAGTTTCATAAATCTGTCTATTTTTAGTGTACCATATCCTGATCAAGCCGAATTTATCCAAAATAGACAGATTCTCAAAAATCTGTCTATTTTTATTGAACCATATAAACTGACCCTACAGAACTTATTCGAAATAGATCAAGTTTTATAAATCTGTCTAGTTTTAGTGTACCATATCCTGATCAAGCCGAATTTATCCAAAATAGACAGATTCTCAAAATCTGTCTATTTTTAGTGAACCATAAACTGACCCTACAGAACTTATTCGAAATAGATCAAGTTTTATAAATCTGTCTATTTTTAGTGTACCATATCCTGATCAAGCCGAATTTATCCAAAATAGACAGATTCTCAAAAATCTGTCTATTTTTATTGAACCATAAACTGACCCTTCAGAACTTATTCGAAATAGATCAAGTTTTATAAATCTGTCTAGTTTTAGTGTACCATATCCTGATCAAGCCGAATTTATCCAAAATAGACAGATTCTCAAAAAATCTGTCTATTTTTAGTGAACCATAAACTGACCCTTCAGAACTTATTCGAAATAGATCAAGTTTTATAAATCTGTCTAGTTTTAGACCCTACAGAACTTATTCGAAATAGATCAAGTTTTATAAATCTGTCTATTTTTAGTGTACCATATCCTGATCAAGCCGAATTTATCCCAAAATAGCAGATTCTCAAAAATCTGTCTATTTTTAGTGTACCATATCCTGATCAAGCCGAATTTATCCAAAATAGACAGATTCTCAAAAATCTGTCTATTTTTATTGAACCATAAACTGACCCTACAGAACTTATTCGAAATAGATCAAGTTTTATAAATCTGTCTAGTTTTAGTGTACCATATCCTGATCAAGCCGAATTTATCCAAAATAGACAGATTCTCAAAATCTGTCTATTTTTAGTGAACCATAAACTGACCCTTCAGAACTTATTCGAAATAGATCAAGTTTTATAAATCTGTCTAGTTTTAGTGTACCATATCCTGATCAAGCCGAATTTATCCAAAATAGCAGATTCTCAAAAAATCTGTCTATTTTTAGTGAACCATAAACTGACCCTATTGAACTTATTCGAAATAGATCAAGTTTTATAAATCTGTCTAGTTTTAGTGTACCATATCCTGATCAAGCCGAATTTATCCAAAATAGACAGATTCTCAAAAATCTGTCTATTTTTAGTGAACCATAAACTGACCCTATTGAACTTATTCGAAATAGATCAAGTTTTATAAATCTGTCTAGTTTTAGTGTACCATATCCTGATCAAGCCAAATTTATCCAAAATAGACAGATTCTCAAAATCTGTCTATTTTTATTGAACCATAAACTGACCCTACAGAACTTATTCGAAATAGATCAAGTTTTATAAATCTGTCGAGTTTTAGTGTACCATATCCTGATCAAGCCGAATTTATCCAAAATAGACAGATTCTCAAAAATCTGTCTATTTTTATTGAACCATAAACTGACCCTACAGAACTTATTCGAAATAGATCAAGTTTTATAAATCTGTCTAGTTTTAGTGTACCATATCCTGATCAAGCCGAATTTATCCAAAATAGACAGATTCTCAAAAATCTGTCTATTTTTAGTGAACCATAAACTGACCCTACAGAACTTATTCGAAATAGATCAAGTTTTATAAATCTGTCTATTTTTAGTGTACCATATCCTGATCAAGCCGAATTTATCCAAAATAGACAGATTCTCAAAAATCTGTCTATTTTTATTGAACCATAAACTGACCCTACAGAACTTATTCGAAATAGATCAAGTTTTATAAATCTGTCTAGTTTTAGTGTACCATATCCTGATCAAGCCGAATTTATCCAAAATAGACAGATTTTCGAAAATCTGTCTATTTTTAGTGAACCATAAACTGACCCTACAGAACTTATTCGAAATAGATCAAGTTTTATAAATCTGTCTATTTTTAGTGTACCATATCCTGATCAAGCCGAATTTATCCAAAATAGACAGATTCTCAAAAATCTGTCTATTTTTAGTGAACCATAAACTGACCCTACAGAACTTATTCGAAATAGATCAAGTTTTATAAATCTGTCTAGTTTTAGTGTACCATATCCTGATCAAGCCGAATTTATCCAAAATAGCAGATTCTCAAAAATCTGTCTATTTTTAGTGAACCATAAACTGACCCTATTGAACTTATTCGAAATAGATCAAGTTTCATAAATCTGTCTATTTTTAGTGTACCATATCCTGATCAAGCCGAATTTATCCAAAATAGACAGATTCTCAAAAATCTGTCTATTTTTATTGAACCATAAACTGACCCTACAGAACTTATTCGAAATAGATCAAGTTTTATAAATCTGTCTAGTTTTAGTGTACCATATCCTGATCAAGCCGAATTTATCCAAAATAGACAGATTCTCAAAAATCTGTCTATTTTTAGTGAACCATAAACTGACCCTATTGAACTTATTCGAAATAGATCAAGTTTTATAAATCTGTCTAGTTTTAGTGTACCATATCCTGATCAAGCCGAATTTATCCAAAATAGACAGATTCTCAAAAATCTGTCTATTTTTAGTGAACCATAAACTGACCCTACAGAACTTATTCGAAATAGATCAAGTTTTATAAATCTGTCGAGTTTTAGTGTACCATATCCTGATCAAGCCGAATTTATCCAAAATAGACAGATTCTCAAAAATCTGTCTATTTTTATTGAACCATAAACTGACCCTACAGAACTTATTCGAAATAGATCAAGTTTTATAAATCTGTCTAGTTTTAGTGTACCATATCCTGATCAAGCCGAATTTATCCAAAATAGACAGATTCTCAAAAATCTGTCTATTTTTAGTGAACCATAAACTGACCCTACAGAACTTATTCGAAATAGATCAAGTTTTATAAATCTGTCTATTTTTAGTGTACCATATCCTGATCAAGCCGAATTTATCCAAAATAGACAGATTCTCAAAAATCTGTCTATTTTTATTGAACCATAAACTGACCCTACAGAACTTATTCGAAATAGATCAAGTTTTATAAATCTGTCTAGTTTTAGTGTACTATATCCTGATCAAGCCGAATTTATCCAAAATAGACAGATTTTCGAAAATCTGTCTATTTTTAGTGAACCATAAACTGACCCTACAGAACTTATTCGAAATAGATCAAGTTTTATAAATCTGTCTATTTTTAGTGTACCATATCCTGATCAAGCCGAATTTATCCAAAATAGACAGATTCTCAAAAATCTGTCTATTTTTAGTGAACCATAAACTGACCCTACAGAACTTATTCGAAATAGATCAAGTTTTATAAATCTGTCTAGTTTTAGTGTACCATATCCTGATCAAGCCGAATTTATCCAAAATAGCAGATTCTCAAAAATCTGTCTATTTTTAGTGAACCATAAACTGACCCTATTGAACTTATTCGAAATAGATCAAGTTTCATAAATCTGTCTATTTTTAGTGTACCATATCCTGATCAAGCCGAATTTATCCAAAATAGACAGATTCTCAAAAATCTGTCTATTTTTATTGAACCATAAACTGACCCTACAGAACTTATTCGAAATAGATCAAGTTTTATAAATCTGTCTAGTTTTAGTGTACCATATCCTGATCAAGCCGAATTTATCCAAAATAGACAGATTCTCAAAAATCTGTCTATTTTTAGTGAACCATAAACTGACCCTACAGAACTTATTCGAAATAGATCAAGTTTTATAAATCTGTCTATTTTTAGTGTACCATATCCTGATCAACCGAATTTATCCAAAATAGACAGATTCTCAAAAATCTGTCTATTTTTATTGAACCATAAACTTATTCGAAATAGATCAAGTTTTATAAATCTGTCTAGTTTTAGTGTACCATATCCTGATCAAGCCGAATTTATCCAAAATAGCAGATTCTCAAAAATCTGTCTATTTTTAGTGAACCATAAACTGACCCTATTGAACTTATTCGAAATAGATCAAGTTTTATAAATCTGTCTAGTTTTAGTGTACCATATCCTGATCAAGCCGAATTTATCCAAAATAGACAGATTCTCAAAAATCTGTCTATTTTTAGTGAACCATAAACTGACCCTACAGAACTTATTCGAAATAGATCAAGTTTTATAAATCTGTCTAGTTTTAGTGTACCATATCCTGATCAAGCCGAATTTATCCAAAATAGCAGATTCTCAAAAATCTGTCTATTTTTAGTGAACCATAAACTGACCCTATTGAACTTATTCGAAATAGATCAAGTTTTATAAATCTGTCTAGTTTTAGTGTACCATATCCTGATCAAGCCGAATTTATCCAAAATAGACAGATTCTCAAAAATCTGTCTATTTTTAGTGAACCATAAACTGACCCTACAGAACTTATTCGAAATAGATCAAGTTTTATAAATCTGTCTATTTTTAGTGTACCATATCCTGATCAAGCCGAATTTATCCAAAATAGACAGATTCTCAAAAATCTGTCTATTTTTAGTGAACCATAAACTGACCCTACAGAACTTATTCGAAATAGATCAAGTTTTATAAATCTGTCTAGTTTTAGTGTACCATATCCTGATCAAGCCGAATTTATCCAAAATAGCAGATTCTCAAAAATCTGTCTATTTTTAGTGAACCATAAACTGACCCTATTGAACTTACTCGAAATAGATCAAGTTTCATAAATCTGTCTATTTTTAGTGTACCATATCCTGATCAAGCCGAATTTATCCAAAATAGACAGATTCTCAAAAATCTGTCTATTTTTATTGAACCATAAACTGACCCTACAGAACTTATTCGAAATAGATCAAGTTTTATAAATCTGTCTAGTTTTAGTGTACCATATCCTGATCAAGCCGAATTTATCCAAAATAGACAGATTCTCAAAAATCTGTCTATTTTTAGTGAACCATAAACTGACCCTACAGAACTTATTCGAAATAGATCAAGTTTTATAAATCTGTCTATTTTTAGTGTACCATATCCTGATCAAGCCGAATTTATCCAAAATAGACAGATTCTCAAAAATCTGTCTATTTTTATTGAACCATAAACTGACCCTTCAGAACTTATTCGAAATAGATCAAGTTTTATAAATCTGTCTAGTTTTAGTGTACCATATCCTGATCAAGCCGAATTTATCCAAAATAGACAGATTCTCAAAAATCTGTCTATTTTTAGTGAACCATAAACTGACCCTTCAGAACTTATTCGAAATAGATCAAGTTTTATAAATCTGTCTAGTTTTAGACCCTACAGAACTTATTCGAAATAGATCAAGTTTTATAAATCTGTCTATTTTTAGTGTACCATATCCTGATCAAGCCGAATTTATCCAAAATAGCAGATTCTCAAAAATCTGTCTATTTTTAGTGTACCATATCCTGATCAAGCCGAATTTATCCAAAATAGACAGATTCTCAAAAATCTGTCTATTTTTATTGAACCATAAACTGACCCTACAGAACTTATTCGAAATAGATCAAGTTTTATAAATCTGTCTAGTTTTAGTGTACCATATCCTGATCAAGCCGAATTTATCCAAAATAGACAGATTCTCAAAAATCTGTCTATTTTTAGTGAACCATAAACTGACCCTTCAGAACTTATTCGAAATAGATCAAGTTTTATAAATCTGTCTAGTTTTAGTGTACCATATCCTGATCAAGCCGAATTTATCCAAAATAGCAGATTCTCAAAAATCTGTCTATTTTTAGTGAACCATAAACTGACCCTATTGAACTTATTCGAAATAGATCAAGTTTTATAAATCTGTCTAGTTTTAGTGTACCATATCCTGATCAAGCCGAATTTATCCAAAATAGACAGATTCTCAAAAATCTGTCTATTTTTAGTGAACCATAAACTGACCCTATTGAACTTATTCGAAATAGATCAAGTTTTATAAATCTGTCTAGTTTTAGTGTACCATATCCTGATCAAGCCAAATTTATCCAAAATAGACAGATTCTCAAAAATCTGTCTATTTTTATTGAACCATAAACTGACCCTACAGAACTTATTCGAAATAGATCAAGTTTTATAAATCTGTCGAGTTTTAGTGTACCATATCCTGATCAAGCCGAATTTATCCAAAATAGACAGATTCTCAAAAATCTGTCTATTTTTATTGAACCATAAACTGACCCTACAGAACTTATTCGAAATAGATCAAGTTTTATAAATCTGTCTAGTTTTAGTGTACCATATCCTGATCAAGCCGAATTTATCCAAAATAGACAGATTCTCAAAAATCTGTCTATTTTTAGTGAACCATAAACTGACCCTACAGAACTTATTCGAAATAGATCAAGTTTTATAAATCTGTCTATTTTTAGTGTACCATATCCTGATCAAGCCGAATTTATCCAAAATAGACAGATTCTCAAAAATCTGTCTATTTTTATTGAACCATAAACTGACCCTACAGAACTTATTCGAAATAGATCAAGTTTTATAAATCTGTCTAGTTTTAGTGTACCATATCCTGATCAAGCCGAATTTATCCAAAATAGACAGATTTTCGAAAATCTGTCTATTTTTAGTGAACCATAAACTGACCCTACAGAACTTATTCGAAATAGATCAAGTTTTATAAATCTGTCTATTTTTAGTGTACCATATCCTGATCAAGCCGAATTTATCCAAAATAGACAGATTCTCAAAAATCTGTCTATTTTTAGTGAACCATAAACTGACCCTACAGAACTTATTCGAAATAGATCAAGTTTTATAAATCTGTCTAGTTTTAGTGTACCATATCCTGATCAAGCCGAATTTATCCAAAATAGCAGATTCTCAAAAATCTGTCTATTTTTAGTGAACCATAAACTGACCCTATTGAACTTATTCGAAATAGATCAAGTTTCATAAATCTGTCTATTTTTAGTGTACCATATCCTGATCAAGCCGAATTTATCCAAAATAGACAGATTCTCAAAAATCTGTCTATTTTTATTGAACCATAAACTGACCCTACAGAACTTATTCGAAATAGATCAAGTTTTATAAATCTGTCTAGTTTTAGTGTACCATATCCTGATCAAGCCGAATTTATCCAAAATAGACAGATTCTCAAAAATCTGTCTATTTTTAGTGAACCATAAACTGACCCTACAGAACTTATTCGAAATAGATCAAGTTTTATAAATCTGTCTATTTTTAGTGTACCATATCCTGATCAACCGAATTTATCCAAAATAGACAGATTCTCAAAAATCTGTCTATTTTTATTGAACCATAAACTTATTCGAAATAGATCAAGTTTTATAAATCTGTCTAGTTTTAGTGTACCATATCCTGATCAAGCCGAATTTATCCAAAATAGCAGATTCTCAAAAATCTGTCTATTTTTAGTGAACCATAAACTGACCCTATTGAACTTATTCGAAATAGATCAAGTTTTATAAATCTGTCTAGTTTTAGTGTACCATATCCTGATCAAGCCGAATTTATCCAAAATAGACAGATTCTCAAAAATCTGTCTATTTTTAGTGAACCATAAACTGACCCTACAGAACTTATTCGAAATAGATCAAGTTTTATAAATCTGTCTAGTTTTAGTGTACCATATCCTGATCAAGCCGAATTTATCCAAAATAGACAGATTCTCAAAAATCTGTCTATTTTTATTGAACCATAAACTGACCCTACAGAACTTATTCGAAATAGATCAAGTTTTATAAATCTGTCGAGTTTTAGTGTACCATATCCTGATCAAGCCGAATTTATCCAAAATAGACAGATTCTCAAAAATCTGTCTATTTTTATTGAACCATAAACTGACCCTACAGAACTTATTCGAAATAGATCAAGTTTTATAAATCTGTCTAGTTTTAGTGTACCATATCCTGATCAAGCCGAATTTATCCAAAATAGACAGATTCTCAAAAATCTGTCTATTTTTAGTGAACCTTAAACTGACCCTACAGAACTTATTCGAAATAGATCAAGTTTTATAAATCTGTCTAGTTTTAGTGTACCATATCCTGATCAAGCAGGATTTATCCAAAATAGCAGATTCTCAAAAATCTGTCTATTTTTATTGAACCATAAACTGACCCTATTGAACTTATTCGAAATAGATCGAGTTTTATAAATCTGTCTTGTTTTTAGTGAACCATAAACTGACCCTATTGAACTTATCCGAAATAGATCGAGTTTTATAAATCTGTCTAGTTTTTAGTGAACCATAACCTGCCCAAGCCAAATTTATCCATATTGCTTAAAATAAATTTTTTTATATTGATACAGTGCGCGACATCTCAAATGTCTCATTGTCAAATTTTTCTGAGAATTTTATTGTGTCATTGCAAATTCACAATGACATTCTCTGAAAAAAATGACAGTGAGACATTTGAGATGTCGTTCACTGTAATAATAATATTCATTTTCTAGATTTGCTTAAAATAAATTTTTATATTAATAATATTCATTTTCTAGAGTTTTTTTATATTTCAATTTTCATGATTGCCTTAAGATTGGACTTGAGCTACCAGGAGACAAGATAGGATGTGTGATTGCATAATTCAAAATTGTCAGCATCCAATATGTTATGTGTGTGCTTTAAGATTAATGGAGTTTGTTAAGCGTGGTTGTTTCATGTGTAGAAGCAATATTTTAAGCATAACACACTACACATAATCTATTTTATAACATGAAATATACGGGTAATCATTTGTTTATAATAAATACTCATTTTAATCTTTGATAAATAAATTTTTATATTAATAAGAACCTTTTATTCATTTTTATATTAATAATATTCATTTTCTAGAGTTTTTTCTATTTCAATTTTCATGATTGCCTTATTAGTGAGGTATATCAATCACCTTATTAGTTAGGTGCACCAATCATCTTATTAGTTAGATGCATCAATCACCTTACAAGCAAGGTGCAACAATCGCCTTATAAGCAAGGTTCAACAATCACCTTATTAGTGAGGTGCAACATTTAAGTATAAAAAAATAATTTATAAAAATTTCTCGGATCGGACTTGAATCAACCACTCTCCAAATTGAGCTACCAGGAGACATTTAACTATAGATTAAAAACCGAAAATATTCCGCAATTTTTTTTTTCTTCATATAAAAAAAGTTTTACTTTTTCAAAAGTTTTACTTTTTTCAACTTCCATACATTTTTTACCCCAACTTCACACTACTCATATCTCCCTTTGCGCCACATCAGTGAAATGAACGGAGTAATTTGCTTTTTCACATGGTCAACGTGATCACGAAATGATAGATCTTCATCGATGACCAGGCCGAGATATTTGTATTTCCGCAACCGACTTATCGACACTCCGTCAACGATGACATTTAGATCATAGTTTCTGGCTCGTCCGAAGGTCACGTAACATGTTTTAACAGCGTTGATGGATAGGACATTACGACAGAGCCATTTGTGGAGTAGCTCTGCATCGTGTTGCATGGCAAATTGAAGAAGTTCAGGCGAGTCCGTGGCGTAGGCTAATGCTGCATCGTCTGCGTAGAGAATTAGTTGGCCCATGAAGTCAAGATTCAGCAAATCGTTTATGTACACAATAAAGTGCAGCGGTCCAAGCTTTGAGCCTTGAGCTACACCCACAATGATCTTACGAAAGTTGCTGGTAATATCACCGATGGTCGTCGCTGTCTGTCTATTTAACAAATAGCTCAACATCAGCTTCACAGCTCTTTCGGACAATCCAAGACGTCTAAGTTTCCGGGCAAGCCTTTTGGGGTCAACGGTGTCGAAAGCTTTTCTGAGGTCTACAAACATGACAGCGACGTGTTTGCGAGTTACATTCGATTTGATAAAATCGACAAGCTGTAGCGCAGCAGTCTGACAACACGAGTTTTTGAGGAACCCAAACTGATTTCCCACAAACAGGCCTAAACTTTCCAAGTAGGCATACAGCTGTCGCAGCAATAACTCCTCAAAAACTCTTGTAAGTGATACGTCAAATAAAAGGTATTTACAATACCGATCGACGAAAAAAAAGTTTATGGAAATTGGATGACCGACTCGTGAGTTAGACCCCTTGATGTGAACTAGGTACAGGGCGGCAACCCGTTTTTGCTTGAACGTTGGCCAAATTTGAACGGATTTAGATAGATTTTGCTTTATTAGATAGGTTTTGACCGTACCAATCAGGGAAAAAAAAGTTCATGAAATTCAGTTCACCGGAGCGTGAGCTAGGTCTCTTGGAGTGAACTTATGTGAGGCTACTCGGCCGTAGAGTGAAGGTGGTGTTTTTTGTTAATATCTCGAGTAAAATTTGACCAAATTTCATGAAATTTTTTTTGTTTGAAAGGTACTAACGAATGTAAAGCAGTCGTACTACTTTCCACCTCCTAACAAAATGGCCGTCGACCGCCATTTTGGATTTTTGTAAAATCAATATAAATCGGTGAAAATGATACTTACAAAGTCACTGATCAGTGGGAAGTGAGTAGTTACGTGTGTGGGGTGTTTCAAGGATCCCAAATATGGATATCTATATATAAATATATATAGCTATATTGAGCTATATAACGGTATAGATAGTTATTTTGAGCTATATACTAGCATATTTATCAGTAAATTGTTTATTTATATGTAAATATAGGTTAATATGGAACTGAGGAAATTTTAGGTCAATTTGAAATTTGTGTTACGTTTGAAAGGAACATCGTACGGGGCTTCGTAATTGCGCTATGCGCAATTTTTAAGACGTATAAATTTCATAAGAATTTTACTTTACCGACGTTTACGGGCGCAGTAGACTTACGGTACGAGTAGGGCGACGGACGAACTAGGGTCACGTGCGCAATAGATGTACGGGTTCGTACGGGGCTCAGTCGCAGCAAACGCTCCGACTGTTCTGACGGCTCGTTTTATTATCGTTAGTGTATAACATTGCTCATATGGTATTCTTTTTATATATTGACCAGTTACCAGTTAAACGAAACTGTCTGCCTAAATAGATCAGTGACAACGTCCCCGATTTTAGGTCGACATGACCAGGGTTCAAAACCCATAAATTACTCTGAAATTTACCATGTTAAATTTCGGTTTAGAAGTTTTTTTTTTAAATAAAAAATCATTAAAACGAAATAAATTTTTGTTTATCTACACACTGATGGTGGTAATAAGAATTGCAAATACATCAATCAGTCTGCACGAACAAATAAAACAATCAGTTCAACACTCATGCGGAAGTGTGTGAGTAGTAAATACACATATCATGCAAACATACAATCGCATATAAAACTTGCCAAATGCATGAGCTTCGGTGGCCGTGTGTTATTATGCACTTTATTTAGACTCCAACTAGAACATAATTTGGCTCTGTTTTGACATTATTTAGACTCAAAGTATCTTAATTTGTTTTATTTTGACTACAGTCAGAGCTTAATTTCACTTTATTTAGACTCAAACTAGAACCTAGTTTGGCTTTGTTTTGACTCTAGTCAGGGTTTAACTTTGACTTGAAGTAAAATCTAATTTTAGTTTGACTCTAGTCAGAACCTGATTTGATTTTATTTAGATTCAAAGTAGAATCTAAATCAGTTCTATTTTGAATACTAACGCGAGCCTTCAATTTGTCGTTTGCCACGATTTTATCAATACAAAATAAACTGCCATGAAAGGTCTTCCTGCAAATAAAAAATAATTTGCTGAAAGCTTGTGTGAGATTAATCATAGTAACTGGAGTAAATTTGATCTAGTCTGAGTTCATTTTGTTGTCGATTAAATAATAGCGATGAATAAAACGTCCCACGTTACTACTAGAAAGGATGAATTCAAATCAAATCGAGTTGATGCCACATCCACTAACGGGAAGGAACCGGTAACTCTCTCTCAAAAATTTGCCAGTTTTGAAAAAAAAATTGGTGCTGCAATTGAGAATATAGCCCAATTGAATGCAGAACTCCAAGCAACTAAGGATCAGCTGGCAGCTGCTACGGTAGAAACAGCCGAAGTAAAAAAGGAAAACGGTGCTTTATTGGTCTCTATGAGCAAGAAATTAAAGATATTTCTGCTCAAGTTTGTGGTTTAAGGCCCGTCATTGGGAACTGACAGGACAGTTTCCCGAAAGTGTATGGAAAATTTTATCACAAAAATTCACCAAAAAGATTCAAAGAAACTCACCCATGATGCTTTCCATTGTATTCTTGCACCGTCTCTTTATGTCCCCAAGGCATATTTAAACACTAAAACACTTTTTACTCGATGCAACAACAAAAAGTTTTTGCAAACATTCATTCTAGTCCTTATAATAGCGGAGTGTCACAGTTGTGTCGAAATATTTTCTGTGTTTTATCGCGACAAAACAAAAAAAAACTTTGTTTTTGCATCGAGTAAAAAGTCTTTTAGTGTTCAAATATGTCTTGGCGACCTAAAGAGACTATGCCCGAATACAATGGAAAGCATAAGAGGTGAGTTTCTTTGAATTTTTGTGATAAAATTTTACATACATTTTCGGGAAACTGTCCTGTCATTTCCCAATGACGGGCCTTAAAGAAGCAAATTTCGTCAAAAAATTTCAACGTCGGAGAAGAAACTGTGGGGGCTGGTCGCGTATGTGCTGAAAAGATTCATAGAACCGTTTTAAGAAATCTTCCATGTGGCGAGGTTAACGACTTGAAGCTGCTAACGGAAGACATATGGGACGTGGACACAAAAATTTATATCGTCAAGAACAATAGTAATTAACATGTCCAATAGACTCAATTCAATTTTTCACCTAGGAAGAGCGATTGGGCCAAATTGGGGGTATTGACGTGAAGTCATGCGTGACGAAAATTTTGGATCATTTAATGTCTAAAGATCTGCAAGCTAACATGTGTTTGACTGGACCAAGGCTGGGTTGATTGAATTTCCCGAAATCATGGACCTCATCCATAATGCAGTGAGACGTTCGTTTCCGAACTACAAAGACACGGACGGTGAGTCCATGATTGGCAAAATTTTACAAAAGTAGAATCGATAGGTTCATTTGGGTTACGATTTGGTTGATTTGTGAAATAAAAACTGAGCTGCTGCACTTTGATCTTAAATTAGTTCTTAATCAGTAAACATACTTCCTACTGAACCCTGAAGTTGGTCATTCGAAATGTTGGATATTTTACATTGAGTGAACAGTGTTTGCTCTTATGTTTTACAGCGCCCTGATGTGAGTCACACCGTGTGACTCAACTCTGAACGAAAGAGTCACAGTTTTGACTCAACTGTGAACTATATTTAAACGAAAATAAGGTCTGATTTGAACTGTGAACTTAATTCGATATATCCCTGATTTGACTATACTTCGAACTACTACTGCTACGAGAATTTGGTGTTAACGGGGACATACTTCGCAAAGTATCGAATGATGCTGAAATACATTGTCAGAAAGCGGCGAGAAAACCAGCCTTGACTTAATCACATCGTGATGAAAAGATAGGTTTGGTTATGCACTTCAAAATCTTGACAGAGATCGGAGTAATGTAATTTTTTCGGACGAGAAAACCTTTCAAACCGACAGGCATGAAAGAACACATTTGTATCGACAAAAAAAACAATGTAGGTTTGAATCGATGCGACAAAACTGATAAAATAGTATTAATCCAAGCGCACTGCGCGCAGCCATTTGTCGAAAATATTGCTGTGACTATCAGAATTCACCAATTCATTTTCGGTAATTTTTTATTATTATTTCGTATGGCAATAATACATGAACTTTTCTTTCCTTTAACTGCAACAAGAATAGAAATTCTTTTAGTCAACAAAATTGAAAAAAAAAAAAACAAAACAAAGCAAAGAGACAATAACAGAAAGAAATTAAGTTTGAACCACACTGAGTAAATTATCACAGGCCGATGTCCAGTAGTTGTAACCACTGAATCGCTTCAGGGGTGAGTCTATGAAGTTGCGAGATTCCGCCGTTGAATTTTCGAGTGGCGCAGTCATTCACTATGTGATTTGTAGTTTGGACCACATCGCGATCGCAATCACAATAAGGTGAGTCGGTCAAGCCCCATTTATGCAGCATACCTGCGACCGTGGCCCGTCCTGATACGGTTTATTCGACACCAAATTCTTCGATGTTCGTCCATACCATTCAAACTTTCCGTCGGATCCTGGATGAGTTGTTTGTTACGTACGTCCTCCTCACTCCAAGAATCCCTCCAATTATCCGATACGTCGTAGGCAAAATTTTCGAGACCAAAGAACGGTTCTTTCCAAATCGGTTTCCTAGATTTCAGTCTTGGAATGATTGGGGCGACAGCCAGGTCTTCGTGAATCGGAAGCGAAGTGTTTTGGGATATTTTTGACCATTCACGTGCTAGAGCCGCTTCACGGCGGATGTTTGAGGGGGCGATGTTTGCGAGAACGGGGAGCCATGGTAATGGCGTCGACTTCAGAGTGCCAGTGACTGTACGTAACGTGGTGTTTAGCTGGACGTCTACCTTGTCGACGTGCGTACTGCGTAGCCAGACTGGACTGCAGAATTCAGCTGTTGAGTAGACAAGAGCCAGAGCTGCTGTTCGAAGCGTGTTGCCGTTGCTGCCCCATGTGGATCCAGCCAATTTCTGGATTAAGTTATTTCGAGATTTGAGCTTTTGACCCATTTTTTCCAGGTGATTTTTGTGCGTTTGTGTACGATCCATGGTGTATCCGAGGTATTTCGGATTTAGATTGAAGTTCACCGTTTTTCCGCAGAACGTCACGTTCAATTTGATGTTAGCCCCTCGATTGTTTAAGTGAAAAACGCTTACCTCAGTCTTATCTGGGTTCGGGTACAGACGCCAGTCGCGGTAGTATTTTTCCAAGGTAGCCAGATCGTTCGTCAGAGTGTGCTCGATGAACTTTGGATTTTTGTGTTGGATACCCTGGGCGTTGTCATCAGCGTAACTGAATTTCCGGGACTGAGTTTCTGGCATGTCGTTGACGTAAAGATTGAAGAGCAGAGGAGCCAATACTGAACCTTGGGGTAAGTTATTGTTGAGCATCCTTGTCTTACTTCGTTCACCGTTCATGACGACTACGATTCGTCTGTTTGTCAGCATGTTTTCCAGTAACTCCGAAATGGCCGCACATGGAATCACGTCGATGAATTTGAGTAGTAGACCGTCTTTCCAGACCGTGTCATAGGCTGATGAAAGATCAACAAATGCGACGCCTGTTTTCTGCATCCGTTCGAACCCACTCTCGATGAATGTGGTCAGTGCCAGAATTTGATCGACGCAGCTGCGGCCTTTTCTGAAGCCGGCATGTTCAATCGGCAGCATAGCGTCGATAGTGTCGTAGATTCTGTTGTATATGACTCGTTCGAGCATCTTGTAGCATACGCTGAGCAAAGATATCGGCCGATAACTCGCAGGGTCATTTTCAGGTTTCTTTGGCTTCAGAATCACCACAACTTTGCTTCTTCGAAATTCTTTCGGAATGTTCCTTGTTGTCAAGATATCGTTCATGAAATCCAAAAGCCATTTCTTAGCCCGATCGCCTATATTTTTGATGAATTCCGGATACAGATTGTCGGCACCAGCCGCCTTACCCAATTTGAGAGAATCGATGCATGACTGTACTTTGCTGATGTCAAACGGTCGAGAGTACCGGTGGTTTGGTGTTAACAGAGCTTTCTTCGCTCTTAAAGCGTCTCTCACAAATTTATTTCTGAATCTGGGCACGTCCGCTGCTTTCGACAATTTAACGATTCGATTTGCAATTGTGTTCGGTGTGACGGTTCCAATCTGATTCTTTTTCGTGACTGTGTTTTTTGCTGCTCCCAATTTTCGCAGAACGTTCCACGCTTTTCTACTAGAGCGGGTGAAGTCGATATTTTCTGTAGTTTTCGCCCATTTTTCTCTTCTCTTATCGTTCAGAGCGTCCAGGAGGTCTTCAGAGATTTCTGGGTCGCCCGATTCTTCAAACTCTTTGTACTTTCGTTCCAAATTGTCGCTCCATCCCGGGATATATTCTTTTCGGAAGCCTCTGGGAATGTTACGTTTGGCGGCGGCGTTTACGACTCCGACGAATCTTTTGAAATTATTTGGAATCCATCTAATATTCGAATCAATTTCGTGTTGGAAGTTTTTCCAGTTGGCTTTTTGAAAATTCCATCTCGGTTTCTCGAGCGATTCGACGATCGGTATGGATACTCCTACTGTAATTTTTACTGGCCGATGCTGACTTTTTGGGAAGTTGCGAAGCACTGTTCTTGAGGCAGCAATCGGTTGGTTTAGTTCATTCGATGAAACGAAGCATAGATCGGGATTGTAGTCTCTTCTCCAACGGGCAGAGTGGAAAGTTCCACGGTCCTTTGCATCGAACAGGAGATGGAATTGGTTTCTGTCGGCCCATGTGCTGACATTTTATTTTCGGTAATAAATCTATGTTGGAAAACTTCTTCCAAACATTGAACTGTTGTTATTGATTCTGTGAAAACACCAACTACATTTGCATGTTAAAATAATTATCTCTTCTTGAAGTCTGTTAGTTCCGTTTGTTGTTGTTCTAGCCATTATAGAAATTTTATTTTTGTCATACTCAATTGTCAAACATTGACTTTTATTTTAGACACAGTCTATAAATATATGAAACAGAGACATGGCATATTGGCAGTGTCTTCATGTAAAGCTTTCAAGTCGCGCAACGTACGGGCTTTCGTAATTGCGCTATGCGCAATTTAAAAAATGGAACACTTTCAGTAAATTTGATCATACCCAACTTGACTAGCATTTTGGTAACAGACGCATTAGAGGCTTGTAGACGTATTAGGGTTCCGGGCGTATTACGGCTACGGACGTATTATGGTTACGGACGAAATAGGATTACGGGTCCTACGGGGCTAAGTCGCAGCTAAGTTCTCGGATATAGTCGACGTCTTCGCATATAGTCGATGTCCTCAAATATAGCAGGCATCCCGAATATAGTCGATGTCATCGAATATAGTTGATGTTCTCGAAATATAGTCGATGCCATCGAATATAGTCGATGTTCTCGAATAGGCGATGTTTTCGAATATAGTCGATGTTCTCGAATATAGTCGATACATACTCGAAAATATACTCAGTATACTCGAGTATGGTCGGAGATATATAATAGATCTGTGAAAGAGTTATGTACACTAGTGGTCGGAGTAAATAACATAAAAAGATTCTAAAATTTTTGTTTTCTTACGACTACTCATAGATATCCGGTGAGTGGTACACTGACCCTACGCCATATATTCTCCTAGCGGGTGTTTTTCACAATTTGTTTTTAAAATATGTGTTATATGTGTTAGTTATTTTGTCCGGGGTTATTTTGTCCGAACGCCGCCAGATCTCGCAAATTTTGACTCGGTTGATTTTTTGTTATGTAAAGTCGGAGGTAGCGACAAGCTTTTGTCAACCAACGCGCCTCATGCAATGGGAGAACTTTTTTATTCGCTAAAGCGTTCGAACAATCTCCAGTAGCTACAGCCATTGCGACGTCGTACAAGTACTTCTCGTCACTGGACAATTTAAACTCTTTCTAATCCGGAGGTAGTCGATCGGATTCAAATGGTATCGAAGGAAAATTCACAACCTGTGACAATTGACAAAGTTTGCTGCAATTGTGAGCCAAACAAGAAAAAATTTGACTAAATAAACTTACTGGCATATCGATTCCTTCCATTTCTGTCATAGCTTCAATCTGCTTTCTTATCGTCCCAGTTGCCGTTTTAGGTCCAGTTGTTCGTGATTTGTCAATTTTCTCCGATACATGATGCAAGCATAGCTCGTTGAAGTGCAACAAGCATATGAGCCAGTGTAACGGTCGGTTAATCAGTTTTTCCAAGTTTCGCAAAATACCTTCGTGTCTACCAGTATTTTTAACTTCTCCGTCAGAACCGACAAGCAATAAGTCCGTCAAATCCAGATCTCTTACTCCAAAAAAGTCAAATATTAATTTTGCTGTTTCCTGAGCTGGCTTCTTTTGATTTTCTTCGTCCCGTTTATCTACCACATATCCTAAAAATTGTGAACCTGGCTGTTTTAAGATTGTCACGTGCTTTTCTATCACCATTCGTGGATGTATTTTCCCATCACTTGTATGGGTTTGAACTCTTGTCTGATCAGTACAGCCATCAAATGAAAAAGCGATAATACTTCCGGTTGATTTACGTTTTTCCAGCATTTCTTTTCTGTTTGTCTCACATTCTCTCTCGATTTTGTTTTTGTCAATAACAATTGGATTTCCAGTACTTGTCACTTCATAGTCCTTGAATGCAGCCGATCATTACGTGATCTCGTTAAGCGAGAATAATTTATGCCCGTCGATTTTCGATTCCGAGCTCTTCGACACAAACGATTTTATGGTTTATCGTTGTGATAGGTCTCATCTGAACAGTGCTAATGCGTCTTGGGGTGGAGTTCTAATTGCGGTCAGATCCTCCTTATCCAGCGAAAGAATTTTTGTCCCTGGAACTGATGACGTCGAGGCCGTTTTCGTAAAACTGAACCTATCTGACCGTAAGATCTACTTGGCCTGTATATACGTTCCATCCGGTTCCAATAACGAAGTGTACCAAGTCTAGCTATTGCTAAGTTTGTCGATTTTATTAAATGCGACGTTAACGATGAGATCTTCGTGATGGGAGATTTTAATATGACTGACGTTCACTGGTCTACTGATCCCGATCGTGTGAATACTCTACTTCCGGGCGCCATTCATTCTAGTGGCGATGCGGACCTGATTCATTCGCGGTTGGGCGCGGATCTATCACAGATCAATTTCGTCAACAACGTGCAAGGGAGGTATCTCGATTTAGTTTTCTCGAGTGACCCGGACAATGTTCTGCTTCGTAAATCCGACGTTCCTCTGAGTAGAGTCGACCGTGATTTCCATGAACCACTGGAATTCACATATGATGCTTCTAGACATCGAGAGATCGAGCCCGATAAGGAAGCGATGTTTTTCGACGTAAAAAATTCGGATTTCGAAGGTCTCAGATCGTTTTTCACTGGGATTGATTGGGACTATGTTTTGGACACCGAATGTGTTGATGACGCGGTCAACTTGTTTTACGGTAAACTATCAGAGGGCTTGGAACAGTTCGTCCCGCTTTTGCGGAGAAAAGTCAATACGCATCCGGTATGGTATACTGGGACGATTATCAACTTGAAGAATCGCAAGAGCAGAGCCCACAAGAAACTGTCAAAACCGCACAGTATGTCAGATCGACTAAACTATCTGGCTTTGAATAATGAATTACAGAGAAAGCAGAGTTTTGCCTACGAGAGGTATTTGCGTGAATTACAGAGCGATTTAACGGATAATCCGCGTAACTTCTGGAAATATGTCAGTTCCAAGAAAAAGACGACAGGCTATCCTGCTTCGATGTTCCCTTGACGTACAGTCAAGGGTCTTACAGCCGAAATCCGTCCGTCTGTCCCACCCCGGGTGTCTAATATAAATATAATATATCGTATCATTATATATATATTAATAATATTATATTATATTAAGTTATCTGTATATATTGCCTACTCAAAAAAATTGTATTCCGTCCGTCTGTCCCACCCGCGTCTATCTATCCCACCTGCGTCTATCTGTCCCACCTGTGTCCGTCTGCCCAATCACAGCCGTCCGTCCGACCCACGTCCGTCTGTCCTAATCACAGGTGTCTGTCCGAATCTCAACCGCCTGTTGGCTTCATGCTGTTTGAATCGGTGGTGAATATGTAAACAACACGATACAATTAGCCGCTTAACACGATACAACACAGCTGATGCTATTCGGCACCCAATTTTGGAAACCAAAAATAAATTTGATGAAGAGTTTAAAGAAGCTAATGAAGCTAACAGAGCAGGTTGTAGCAGCCACTCTCCAAATGGCCAGATAACTTTGAGATCATATCCTTACTTAATATTTATGATTTCTCATTGGTAACTTTATTTAATTAATTTATTTATTTAAAAAAGAAAAACAATACCTACTCGTTGTAATTCCTTTTAAATCATTATTCACTACCACTTTCATTACCTCAATGTGTAATATAAATAAGTTTAATTTATTATTTTGTATTACACAATATTTATTTTATCTGGTGTCCAGCGTGGGCTGTATCAAAGCAGTAAGCAGTAAGTTTAATTTATTATTTTGTATTACACAATATTTACTTTATCTGGTGTCCAGCGAGGGCTGTATCAAAGCAGTACTCTAGCAAAGTCATAAACCCTATTTACAAAATTAGAGGCTGAAAATAGGAACGTGTTACCTGACGAGAAAGGTGTTTGTTTGTATGGAGGCTATTTATTGTGTGAGAATAAGTATATTCCGATCAGAAAGGGTGACGCTCAAGGCTCCGATACGCAAAAATTTACCTTTTTCTCCAATTCTTATATTAAAACAATTGCATCACAACTGGCAGATGATTTCGGTTCTGTTTCTGAAGTAATTCTCATTCTACTCTCGACTCTACGAGAATTCAGTCTTCTATATTTCTCTTATTTTTTGTATTTTCACTTAATTAGTTTATTTTCAGTAGCTTTTGTTTCCTTTTTAATTAAAATTAAAATTAAAATATTGAAGTTAGATTCTTTCAAGGAATCTCTATGGATATTCAAAATCTTTGCTCTGAAGTTTTCAGATGTATTAATTCGGATTACACCTGTGTAAGCTAAGTATCTTGTTACATTCTTAACCGAAATAGTAGTAATATAGTACTTCGACAATTAATCAATGAACTAGGATGACGACAAAAATTATGTAACAAATTTGTTATTTGTCCTCATCAGGGCCTATTTTTAATTCATTAAATTCATCAAATTCTTGAAAATTCATGAAATTCTTGAAAATTCTTCAAAGTTCATTAAATTTCATTAATTTCATTATATTTCATTAATTTCATTAAATTTCATTAAATTTCATTAAATTTCATTAAATTTCATTAAAATTCACGAAAATTCATTTAACTTTATTTTCAAAACAAATACAACAAGAATGTCATCTTGATGGTTAGGAAACGAAAAAAATTAACGCACAGGAGGAAAACGAAATTGTTTTCACAGTTTTGGTGCTCGTCTCGATCTTTTGAGAGGAATGACCTCATTTACAGAACTTTTTGCTGGTCTTCGCCGTTTTCCTCGAATCGAAGTCACTTCGACTTGATTTTCATCAAATCCCAGTGATTCATCTGCCAGATTCACCGATTCATCTGCCACATGAACCGATTCATGTGCCACATGAACCGATTCATTTACGCATTTATCGGTTACTGCGCTAAAATAATAATCGATCTGTCATTAAAATAAAGAAATTGTGATTTTGTATCTGCGGATCTAATTTTATTTTTGTTTTCATGCGGACCGGACTTCTTATTAAATGATTTGTACGTGATTTACTGCCGCTACAGGCTATGGACATACATGTATGTGGGCCCAGATATCTTACATCTCCTGTACCATTGTTAGAAAATGACAAAAATAATGTTTCAGTCACAGGTTCAGGATACTTTTTTGGGTACAAAGTGCTTGCCCCATATTTACTGGACAGTACCTATCGAATGAGGCTTGTAGCCTGTAGCGTCAGTAAATCACGTACAAAAAACACCCTTTTTCGACTTTTGGTGGAAGTTCCACAGCCAATAAACAATATTAAAATTAAACGACTGCGATTTTCGACTATTGGGGCCAAGGGCAATCTGGGCATGTAAACAAAGCGTCGCTAATAGCTCCGACGGAGCCTGGTTCACTTTCAAAAAAAATCCCTCTTACTGAATTTGCTATTGATTTCCCAAAACTGGACGCGAAAAGATGACATAAAAGCAATAATAGAAATTGAATATCTACTTTAAAATAAATCCTAGATTAAAAATCTAATTTAGCTATTTTATCATGTCAATTTATCAAATACAATTAAAAATCTAACGAAACAAAAGTAAGTACCAACATAAACTTCAAATTTTTCGCGCGTCAAAATATGACAGTGGTCCTTAACGCATGAAATGAAAAAAACGTTGACGTACATCTCGATCATTATTCCCCGTAGAGTGTGTGTGCAGTTTGTATGGAGGTTATTTATGTCTGTCTGTCTGTCGGTTCTCTAACTTGAGTAAAACACATCCGATTTCTAAAATTCTTTTTTTCCGGTTTGGTAATGTCAAAAGACAGGCTAAGTTCGAAGATGAGTGACTTTGGATCGACCCCTCCCGAGCTGTGGCCCAATAAGTGCTTTATGGTTTTTCGAAGATATCTCCGGACATTCAAACGTTACACTTGTAAGTGATACGTCAAATAAAAGGTATTTACAAACGATCGACAAAAAAAAAAGTTTATGGAAATCGGATGACCGACTCGTGAGTTAGACCCCTTGGTGTGAAGCAGGCACAGGGCGGCAAGCAGTTTTTGCTTGTAGGTCGGCCACATTTGAACATATTTCGTCTGTTTTAGCTTTATTAGATAGGTAATGACCATACCAATCAGGGAAAAAAAAGTTTTTGAAATTATGTTCTCCGGAGCGTGTGCTAGGTCTCTTGGAGTAAGCTCTTATCTGGCTACTCGGCCGTACAGTGAACGTGGAGTATTTTGTCAATATCTCGAGTAAATTTTGACCGAATTTCATGATTTTTTATTGTTTGAAAGGTATTAACGAATGTAGCGTTCGGAAAACTCAGGCTAATTTTCAAAAGCAAAATGAACAATAGTCTGAAACGTAAAGTGTTCGATACGTGTGTCCTTCCTGTGCTCACATATGGAGCGGAAACGTTAACGTTAACAAAAGCTTCCGAAAATAAATTAAGAGTGGCACAAAGAGCTATGGAACGAAGTATGCTTGGAATTACGCTCAGAGATAGAATGACAAATCAATGGATTCGACAGCAAACAAAAGTCGTTGATGTCATGGAAAGAATAGCATCTTTAAAGTGGAGCTGGGCGTGACATATTGCAAGAAGGACGGACGAACGTTGGACCAAAAAGATCATGAACTGGAGACCACCTAAAACACGACCTAGAGGTAGACCACCAGAGAGATGGAGTAATGGTATAAAGAGAATTGCAGGCGCAAATTGGCAACAAGTGGCAACTAATCGTTTGGAATGGAAAAGAATTGGGGAGGCCTACGTCCAGCAGTGGACAGAAACAGGCTGAAAAAGAAGAAGAAGAACGAATGTAAAGCGTCGGTGCTATTTCCGGTCTCCTAACAAAATGGCAAAACGGCGGCCATATTGGATTTTATTAAAAGTTATATATCTTGGGAAAAATGGTACTTAGAGAGTTTCTGTTAACATGTAAATAATTTTTTATGTGTGTGGCGTTTCAGGGATTCCATGTATGGACATCTATATATATCTATATTCACCTATATTGAGCTATATACAGGCATATAGAGCTATATAATAGCATATTCATCTGTGAAATGTTTATTTATAGTGAAATATAGGTAAATATAGCGGTATAGAGCTGTTTAAATAGGAATTTATGAAAGTTGACTTCGTACGGGGCTGTCTATATTGCCTCCGGCAATTTATTTGTATATGCTAACAAGGCAAAGAAAGATAATGTAAGTGATTTTAAAGGGCGAATAGCTTTTCAGTAGAGAATGAAGTAAAAGAAATGAAGAGTTTCACAGTAAAGGCTTTTGATACGAATAGGTGTTTCGTACGGGTCGGCGTTAGCTATGTTCTTTGTTGACTATCGATTTTAGAACTTTCCAAATTTGTCTTTGGTCATCATGTGCCCGGTCGAGCCTTCGTTGGTTGTATTGGAATTTTTTTGTTTGGATTGTAGTTTTGTATGTCTTACGAAAAGCTCTGAAATTCTGCCATAATGTTGCTGCATGAGCCATGTTGGGTGGATATTGTGCAAGTTTGTACAGCCGATTCTTTTCTTGTCGCATGTTTTCCAGCTCTTGATCAAAGAAATCTCGATGTGGATTAATATCCTTCATTTTCTTGAATTGGGTTGTACTATTATGCATGTTATGTAGAAACCAGTTTGTTTTTTCAGTTACTGTCTTATTTTCAACATCGTCCCATGTGTCTTTCCATGTTTCAATTGATCGCCAAAGTGTTGCACAGTCGTAATTGTCCCAAATGGTAGCTTACGAGTTTTTAAGTAATATTGGTCTTTGTTACCATATAATACGATTTCCAGCATTCGATGATCACTAATTTGATCTTCTTCTAAAACATTGCACTTGAGTCATCGAATTTCCTTCAACTCTGGTCGGTTTATTAGTCAACTGTTTAAGTCCACTATGATCGGTAAAGTTTTGTAACCGCCTAGCGTACTATCATGTTTTAGCATGTATGGAAAAGTTAAAATGTTCGCCTATATATAGTTGGTTGTTCTTTTTTCTTTTTTAGGTAAGTCGAACTAGCGTCACTAGCGATCGCTTCGGTTTATGATTTTGCGGATTTCATTTATTTTTATAAAAAAGAAACCTTTAACAAATGATCCGCTACTGGATCTGGAGCTATGCATACAATTCTAAGGATTTTGCGGATTGTCTTTTGGATTTTTCTTTCGTAGAACTTTGAAGGATTTTTCTGATTATTTCTTTTGACTGACAAAGGATTATCTACGAACATTTGCCCCTTGATTGCACACCACTTAGAATTGTCTCCACATCTATCTCGGTACAACGGATTTTCGATACTTTATTATAGACCCAGCTGCTCTTCTATTTTAAGTTTGGTTGAGCGAAATCCCTTGCATTGTATCTGACTCTGAAATGATTTGAATTGATGAACCACTTTAAGCCAGACGATCGATATTTCGAACTCACAGAATAAAAGACAAATGGCAATGCTAAGATGATTCCAGCTATAACATCCCAGACATGATGGTAGTGCTCGGTAATTCTAGAAACGCTAGAAACTACAATCCAAATGCTACATACGAAATGAACAGCAGTCAGAGTGACGCGAAATTTTGCAAATCTGGCTTCCAAATAGCGCATAAAGAAAACTGTAATGTATACAGAGGCCATTGCGTGACCACTTGGAAAACTTCGTCTAATTTCGAATAGAAGAAGTTCAGTTGTAACGGGATTCGTACATTCGTAGTCAGAGTCTATAAATTGTCCCACGGTACAGTTGACTGCCAGATCCGGTTGACAAAGTTGTAGAAACATTGGTCGTAGTCCTCCAACTAAGTTCTTTAACAATATGAGGAAAATATTTAGAATCATTAATGTGGTGTAGTAATATACGATCCATTGTAGACATCTGACAGTAGTGCGCAAAAGTCTCTTTTTCAGATCAGTTCGGCCGTTTAAAGACTCAAGCGTCAATTCAATGACCCAAATCTGAAATTTGATTTTTTGAGACCAACAGCTCGTGTTGGGAACGCTGAACTATTATTTACCAACACTGAACACACATACGCACTTATGTTCAACCATTCTTGTGGAATAGACGCCGTTTTATAGGGATACGACAACGAAGGATCTCCACAAAAGAAGCCGATTTTCGTGTGCGGAATTATCCAATCTCCCATTCGCCAAAACACAAAAACTAAACGAAAACAAAAGTTAATGCAGGGAATGCATTATGTTTCACCGGAAAACTAACTAACTATCAGCACTGAGGCCTCCAACGCAAAATAAGCAATTCTTTGCACATTCATATTTGCTTACGATACGATTAATAAAAGTATCAGGCGATTAACGAATCGACATAACCATTCAGACTGACGACAATAAAATTGTCAATTTCGATTAGACAAGTCATCAAATTGGTCTTTTTGCTTTGCAGCTTCTTTTGTAGTGTTGTATTTGAGGTTGTTAAAGCTCTAAGCCAATTTGACATAAAAGGTGAGGACGACGAATTATGGTTTGCTGTTTCTTTTTAAACGAAATAGGATTAGTTCTCTCACTCTCATGGCAATGCTACATGAATGGTTTTTTGTTGTTGGCTTTTTATACCTACTCCGTTGAGATAATCATTTGAGGAATTTCAATCTTTATTAGCTGAAAGAAGTCTTTAAACTAGATAAGATATGACATTATTCACTGTTTTAGCACTGTATGTCAGTGTCAATTGTTGGATAAGGAAATGGTTGTGTGAAGATAGGCATAATTCAGAGAATTTTATTATCAATTTAGTGATTTTAGTGATCAATTAAAATAGACATCCTGAAAAATCACGAAATCACTTCAAACCATTTTTAAATGGAATTTGATGTAAAAATAAACATCATTCACCATTATACACGTGATGACGCAACTGATTAACTTAATTGAGCGAAGCACTATTCATACCTGAATAATCCGAATAAAATAGTTTCGAAAACTGGTGCAGGTCGTTCAAGAACACTTTAGGCTATACCAATTAGAGATGAGCGGGTAGCCCGAAATGTCGGGCTGCTTGTGCCCGAGCCCGCGGGTGCGGGTACGGGTATTTTCTAAATAATTTGACAACAGGCGCCTAACAAAGGCTAGACAACTTGCAGATTATGCAGCATCTCAGAAGTATAAACATTATTCAGAATTTTTGCCTTCTAACAATTACATTCTATTAGCCTTCTATTGAAACTATGGACCCGTGGAGTGAAGAAGCAATAATTCGTACACAAAATCGGCCATAAACTACAAGGCGTGACTTGACAAAGGATCAACATTCTTTTTATATAGATAATGTCAATGGAAATACAGAGACTAGGGGTGTGCGCTGGATAAAGGATCGAGGCTGGCGTAGTCCACAAAAAATTCACGCCATAAGTGCGCTTCAGAATTTGAATCTTCGATGAATCGATGGATGAACCGATGAATTAAAAAATAAATTTCAACGCATTCTTAAGTATAGTTTCCACTTAAAAAGAGCACTCCGTTTATACTCCGTCTACATGGCAGTTGTAAAATAGAACAAAAGAACAGTCACGCAAACGGAGTGGAAATTGAATTTATTTCAATTTTTAACTCCGTTTGCGTGACAGTTCTTTTGTTCTATTTTACAACTGTCATGTAGACGGAGGCTAAACGGAGTACTCTTTTTAAGTGGAAACTATACTTCATATGAAAATAAAGCGAGTTGACCAAATATGTACATACCTGCTGCCTTTGATTTGGTTGTTGTACGTTTTATTTTGAATTTGCAGCGGACTTATGGTGTGAATTTTTCATATGTCAAAAATCTATTTTAAAAATTTTGAAAATTCATTTACTACTTGCGACAAATCGCAGAAGCGAAATTTTCGAGTTTTCGGTCTCCCACCTATTTCGACCTCTATACCAAAAAACTTCTTTCTTCTTTGAGATTTTAGTTAGCTGTATTAGTCCTACACGGAAAAAAATATACCGTCTGAGACGTACATCCAGCTACCACTCACTCGTACATAGCGAGGACAGAACCAATGGTTCACACAGACGTACATTTACTGCAAAATCGTACATTATACGACTGAAGCGTAAACTCGTGGTACATTGTACAAATTAAAAAATTCTACGAAATGGCGTTTAAAGAATAAATTAGTTTTTAAAACTATAATATAGATACTCAATGGTTTTCACTTGCATACTATTTAGAAATGCAAAAAAAAATAAGTTTTTTCCAAATTCTTGTGACCCGAGCGGTCACCCTTCCAAGTACTAACCACGACCAATGATGCTTAACTTTGACTATGTTGCTGCTGTCGACGTTACCAATGCTGCTATTGAAGATATATGAATATGATATTTTGTTCTGTTCCTAATTGTACATCTGTCCATGTTGCATTATTCTTTATATTAAACTGAATAAAACTGAAGAATTTTCAAATTTGGCAACAGGATTGTATTTAATCTGAGTTGCCATTAACTTCCTCAGCAAAATATATATTTTCAAATTGAATTTTGTTGTTGAAAATATTCGAAATATTTAGAGGCGTGACGTTTTTAGCCCCGTACGAAGTACGAAGGGGCTTATAGGATTACGATGCCGTGTGTAATTGATGGAATTCGAAGCAGACGGTAAGGGCAAAGTGTTTGCCTATGTTCATAGATGACGAATCCGCAATAAAAATTTGGGCCGTCTGTCCGTCTGTCCGTCTGGGGGAACAATTTTGAGATACGAGCAACTCACAAGTGTGTGTTTAAGCGCCAAGGTTTGAAAACTGTTATTTTGACAAGGGTAGAGTTTGCATATCCGAGCCGAAGGCGAGGTATGTAACTACCCGCGTCAAAATAACAGTTTTCAAATCGAGGCGCTTAAACATACACGCGTGAGTTGCGAGTTTCAAAATTGTTCCACCATGTAATGAATCGTTGCAGCAGGGTGCACTGTATTCTATTTTATTGCTTGCCCATGCGAAAATTGATTCTTACATATCAATTTCTATAAATAGCAACAAAAGCTGATTTAAATACAACTATCTCCGTAGACAAAATCAACAAAACAAATAGAAATTTTTTCGGCACTATAAAACCAGTACACAGCCGAAATCGGCTCATACTTCTTCATAAAAATATCCCGAAAATATTGGTATTGGTACAGCAGTATTGGTACTGCTGTACCAATACCAATATTTTCCGTACCGAAAGTGATCGAAGTGATCACACCATAGCAGGTGCCATATTGTCATTGAATTGTTATTCCGTTCCATGATAATACATTCTAAGCAATGATTTTGTTGTTTTTATTATTTAGACGAAAAATTTTGCAGTGAAGTGAAATGAATTGTATCTAAAATTAATCAATGTGTGAAGTGTTTTCGAATTGAAGTGAAAAATACGCAACTAAAAGTGCTCGCCATGTGTGTTCATAACAAACATTGAAATTATTGCTAGAACAAATATGGCTGACGCTTTCAGTTTTGTGATTTTTCTTTTTAAGAATTGAATAGTACATTACTATGCAAGGGAAGTAAAGTGATATCTCGTATCCAGATGAGAAAAAGTATCCGAGGGCGGCAGCCCGAGGTACTTTTACTCATCGTGATACGAGATATCACTTTATTTTCCGTGTGTAGTACGACGTTTTACTATGCGAGTGATGGAAAGGTTATTGCCTATAAATGTAATAGCCTTATTACATGCACCAGCATAGTAAATTCTTTTGCCACACTGAACTCTCGCCACTGCAAAATAATTGTCCAAAAACACAAAACATCAATAATTATTCCCGTTTTCATGTTAAAAAGCATAAAATATTTCAGATGACGCATTCACCTTCATATGGCTGCACCCCACGAAAACTGATTTTACATGAATGACTCGAGCACCCCGCGAAAATAGAGATTTCCTGACGAAAGTGTCACGCAAATATCCCTCATGTAATCGACCATTTTCGCAGGGGCCAAATTAATATGTAAGAATCAATTTTCGCATGTGGCAAGCAATAAATATATGAAACAGAGACATGGCATATTGGCAGTGTCTTCATGTAAAGCTTTCAAGTCGCGCAACGTACGGGCTTTCGTAATTGCGCTATGCGCAATTTAAAAAATGGAACACTTTCAGTAAATTTGATCATACCCAACTTGACTAGCATTTTGGTAACAGACGCATTAGAGGCTTATAGACGTATTAGGGTTCCGGGCGTATTACGGCTACGGACGT
Source organism: Bradysia coprophila (assembly GCF_014529535.1). Taxonomy (NCBI): domain Eukaryota; kingdom Metazoa; phylum Arthropoda; class Insecta; order Diptera; family Sciaridae; genus Bradysia; species Bradysia coprophila. The sequence continues at coordinate 32,978 of NW_023503840.1, forward strand.
ATTATGGTTACGGACGTATTATGGTTACGGACGAAATAGGATTACGGGTCGTACGGGGCTAAGTCGCAGCTAAGTTCTCGAATATAGTCGACGTCCTCGCATATAGTCGATGTCCTCAAATATAGCAGGCATCCCGAATATAGTCGGTGTCATCGAATATAGTTGAGGTTCTCGAAATATAGTCGATGCCATCGAATATAGTCGATGCCATCGAATATAGTCGATGTTCTCGAATAGGCGATGTTTTCGAATATAGTCGATGTTCTCGAATATAGTCGATACATACTCGAAAATATACTCAGTATACTCGAATATGGTCGGAGATATATAATAGATCTGTGAAAGAGTTATGTACACTAGTGGTCGGAGTAAATAACATAAAAAGATTCTAAAATTTTTGTTTTCTTACGACTACTCATAAATATCCGGTGAGTGGTACACTGACCCTCCGCCATATATTCTGCTAGCGGGTGTTTTTCACAATTTGTTTTTAAAATATGTGTTTCGTAGTTATTTTGTCCGGGGTTATTTTGTCCGAACGCCGCCAGATCTCGCAAATTTTGACTCGGTTGATTTTTTGTTATGTAAAGTCGGAGGTAGCGACAAGCTTTTGTCAACCAACGCGCCTCATGCAATGGGAGAACTTTTTTATTCGCTAAAGCGTTCGAACAATCTCCTGTAGCTACAGCCATTGCGACGTCGTACAAGTACTTTTCGTCACAGGACAATTTAAACTCTTTCTAATCCGGAGGTAGTCGATCGGATTCAAATGGTATCGAAGGAAAATTCACAACCTGTGACAATTGACAAAGTTTGCTGCAATTGTGAGCCAAACAAGGAAAAATTTGACTAAATAAACTTACTGGCATGTCGATTCCTTCCATTTCTGTCATAGCTTCAATCTGCTTTCTTATCGTCCCAGTTGCCGTTTTAGGTCCAGTTGTTCGTGATTTGTCAATTTTCTCCGATACATGATGCAAGCATAGCTCGTTGAAGTGCAACAAGCATATGAGCCAGTGTAACGGTCGGTTAATCAGTTTTTCCAAGTTTCGCAAAATACCTTCGTGTCTACCAGTATTTTTAACTTCTCCGTCAGAACCGACAAGCAATAAGTCCGTCAAATCCAGATCTCTTACTCCAAAAAAGTCAAATATTAATTTTGCTGTTTCCTGAGCTGGCTTCTTTTGATTTTCTTCGTCCCGTTTATCTACCACATATCCTAAAAATTGTGAACCTGGCTGTTTTAAGATTGTCACGTGCTTTTCTATCACCATTCGTGGATGTATTTTCCCATCACTTGTATGGGTTTGAACTCTTGTATGATCAGTACAGCCATCAAATGAAAAAGCGATAATACTTCCGGTTGATTTACGCTTTTCCAGCATTTCTTTTCTGTTTGTCTCACATTCTCTCTCGATTTTGTTTTTGTCAATAACAATTGGATTTCCAGTACTTGTCACTTCATAGTCCTTGAATGCAGCCGATCATTACGTGATCTCGTTAAGCGAGACTAATTTATGCCCGTCGATTTTCGATTCCGAGCTCTTCGACACAAACGATTTTATGGTTTATCGTTGTGATAGGTCTCATCTGAACAGTGCTAATGCGTCTTGGGGTGGAGTTCTAATTGCGGTCAGATCCTCCTTATCCAGCGAAAGAATTTTTGTCCCTGGAACTGATGACGTCGAGGCCGTTTTCGTAAAACTGAACCTATCTGACCGTAAGATCTACTTGGCCTGTATATACGTTCCATCCGGTTCCAATAACGAAGTGTACCAAGTCTACGCACTAGCTATTGCTAAGTTTGTCGATTTTATTAAATGCGACGTTAACGATGAGATCTTCGTGATGGGAGATTTTAATATGACTGACGTTCACTGGTCTACTGATCCCAATCGTGTGAATACTCTACTTCCGGGCGCCATTCATTCTAGTGGCGATGCGGACCTGATTCATTCGCGGTTGGGCGCGGATCTATCACAGATCAATTTCGTCAACAACGTGCAAGGGAGGTATCTCGATTTAGTTTTCTCGAGTGACCCGGACAATGTTGTGCTTCGTAAATCCGACGTTCGTCTGAGTAGAGTCGACCGTGATTTCCATGAACCACTGGAATTCACATATGATGCTTCTAGACATCGAGAGATAGAGCCCGATAAGGAAGCGATGTTTTTCGACGTAAAAAATTCGGATTTCGAAGGTCTCAGATCGTTTTTCACTGGGATTGATTGGGACTATGTTTTGGACACCGAATGTGTTGATGACGCGGTCAACTTGTTTTACGGTAAACTATCAGAGGGCTTGGAACAGTTCGTCCCGCTTTTGCGGAGAAAAGTCAATACGCATCCGGTATGGTATACTGGGACGATTATCAACTTGAAGAATCGCAAGAGCAGAGCCCACAAGAAACTGTCAAAACCGCACAGTATGTCAGATCGACTAAACTATCTGGCTTTGAATAATGAATTACAGAGAAAGCAGAGTTTTGCCTACGAGAGGTATTTGCGTGAATTACAGAGCGATTTAACGGATAATCCGCGTAACTTCTGGAAATATGTCAGTTCCAAGAAAAAGACGACAGGCTATCCTGCTTCGATGTTCCCTTGACGTACAGTCAAGGGTCTTACAGCCGAAATCCGTCCGTCTGTCCCACCCCGGGTGTCTAATATAAATATAATATATCGTATCATTATATATATATTATATTATATTAAGTTATCTGTATATATTGCCTACTCAAAAAAATTGTATTCCGTCCGTCTGTCCCACCCGCGTCCGTCTGTCCCACCTGCGTCTATCTGTCCCACCTGTGTCTATCTGTCCCACCTGTGTCCGTCTGCCCAATCACAGCCGTCCGTCCGACCCACGTCCGTCTGTCCTAATCACAGGTGTCTGTCCGAATCTCAACCGCCTGTTGGCTTCATGCTGTTTGAATCGGTGGTGAATATGTAAACAACACGATACAATTAGTCGCTTAACACGATACAACACAGCTGATGCTATTCGGCACCCAATTTTGGAAACCAAAAATAAATTTGATGAAGAGTTTAGAGAAGCTAATGAAGCTAACAGAGCAGGTTGTAGCAGCCACTCTCCAAATGGCCAGATAACTTTGAGATCATATCCTTACTTAATATTTATGATTTCTCATTGGTAACTTTATTTAATTTATTTATCTATTTAAAAAAGAAAAACAATACCTACTCGTTGTAATTCCTTTTAAATCATTATTCACTACCACTTTCATTACCTCAATGTGTAATATAAATAAGTTTAATTTATTATTTTGAATTACACAATATTTACTTTATCTGGTGTCCAGCGTGGGCTGTATCAAAGCAGTAAGCAGTAAGTTTAATTTATTATTTTGTATTACACAATATTTACTTTATCTGGTGTCCAGCGAGGGCTGTATCAAAGCAGTACTCTAGCAAAGTCATCAACCCTATTTACAAAATTAGAGGCTGAAAATAGGAACGTGTTACCTGACGAGAAAGGTGTTTGTTTGTATGGAGGCTATTTATTGTGTGAGAATAAGTATATTCCGATCAGAAAGGGTGACGCTCAAGGCTCCGATACGCAAAAATTTACCTTTTTCTCCAATTCTTATATTAAAACAATTGCATCACAACTGGCAGATGATTTCGGTTCTGTTTCTGAAGTAATTCTCATTCTACTCTCGACTCTACGAGAATTCAGTCTTCTATATTTCTCTTATTTTTTGTATTTTCACTTAATTAGTTTATTTTCAGTAGCTTTTGTTTCCTTTTTAATTAAAATTAAAATTAAAATATTGAAGTTAGATTCTTTCAAGGAATCTCTATGGATATTCAAAATCTTTGCTCTGAAGTTTTAAGATGTATTAATTCGGATTACACCTGTGTAAGCTAAGTATCTTGTTACATTCTTAACCGAAATAGTAGTAATATAGTACTTCGACAATTAATCAATGAACTAGGATGACGACAAAAATTATGTAACAAATTTGTTATTTGTCCTCATCAGGGCCTATTTTTAATTCATTAAATTCATCAAATTCTTGAAAATTCATGAAATTCTTGAAAATTCTTGAAAGTTCATTAAATTTCATTAATTTCATTATATTTCATTAATTTCATTAAATTTCATTAATTTCATTAAATTTCATTAAAATTCACGAAAATTCATTTAACTTTATTTTCAAAACAAATACAACAAGAATGTCATCTTGATGGTTAGGAAACGAAAAAAATTAACGCACAGGAGGAAAACGAAATTGTTTTCACAGTTTTGGTGCTCGTCTCGATCTTTTGAGAGGAATGACCTCATTTACAGAACTTTTTGCTGGTCTTCGCCGTTTTCCTCGAATCGAAGTCACTTCGACTTGATTTTCATCAAATCCCAGTGATTCATCTGCCAGATTCACCGATTCATCTGCCACATGAACCGATTCATGTGCCACATGAACCGATTCATTTACGCATTTATCGGTTACTGCGCTAAAATAATAATCGATCTGTCATTAAAATAAAGAAATTGTGATTTTGTATCTGCGGATCTAATTTTATTTTTGTTTTCATGCGGACCGGACTTCTTATTAAATGATTTGTACGTGATTTACTGCCGCTACAGGCTATGGACATACATGTATGTGGGCCCAGATATCTTACATCTCCTGTACCATTGTTAGAAAATGACAAAAATAATGTTTCAGTCACAGGTTCAGGATACTTTTTTGGGTACAAAGTGCTTGCCCCATATTTACTGGACAGTACCTATCGAATGAGGCTTGTAGCCTGTAGCGTCAGTAAATCACGTACAAAAAACACCCTTTTTCGACTTTTGGTGGAAGTTCCACAGCCAATAAACAATATTAAAATTAAACGACTGCGATTTTCGACTATTGGGGCCAAGGGCAATCTGGGCATGTAAACAAAGCGTCGCTAATAGCTCCGACGGAGCCTGGTTCACTTTCAAAAAAATCCCTCTTACTGAATTTGCTATTGATTTCCCAAAACTGGACGCGAAAAGATGACATAAAAGCAATAATAGAAATTGAATATCTACTTTAAAATAAATCCTAGATTAAAAATCTAATTTAGCTATTTTATCATGTCAATTTATCAAATACAATTAAAAATCTAACGAAACAAAAGTAAGTACCAACATAAACTTCAAATTTTTCGCGCGTCAAAATATGACAGTGGTCCTTAACGCATGAAATGAAAAAAACGTTGACGTACATCTCGATCATTATTCCCCGTAGAGTGTGTGTGCAGTTTGTATGGAGGTTATTTATGTCTGTCTGTCTGTCGGTTCTCTAACTTGAGTAAAACACATCCGATTTCTAAAATTCTTTTTTTCCGGTTTGGTAATGTCAAAAGACAGGCTAAGTTCGAAGATGAGTGACTTTGGATCGACCCCTCCCGAGCTGTGGCCCAATAAGTGCTTTATGGTTTTTCGAAGATATCTCCGGACATTCAAACGTTACACTTGTAAGTGATACGTCAAATAAAAGGTATTTACAAACGATCGACAAAAAAAAAAGTTTATGGAAATCGGATGACCGACTCGTGAGTTAGACCCCTTGGTGTGAAGCAGGCACAGGGCGGCAAGCAGTTTTTGCTTGTAGGTCGGCCACATTTGAACATATTTCGTCTGTTTTAGCTTTATTAGATAGGTATTGACCATACCAATCAGGGAAAAAAAAGTTTTTGAAATTATGTTCTCCGGAGCGTGTGCTAGGTCTCTTGGAGTAAGCTCTTATCTGGCTACTCGGCCGTACAGTGAACGTGGAGTATTTTGTCAATATCTCGAGTAAATTTTGACCGAATTTCATGATTTTTTATTGTTTGAAAGGTATTAACGAATGTAGCGTTCGGAAAACTCAGGCTAATTTTCAAAAGCAAAATGAACAATAGTCTGAAACGTAAAGTGTTCGATACGTGTGTCCTTCCTGTGCTCACATATGGAGCGGAAACGTTAACGTTAACAAAAGCTTCCGAAAATAAATTAAGAGTGGCACAAAGAGCTATGGAACGAAGTATGCTTGGAATTACGCTCAGAGATAGAATGACAAATCAATGGATTCGACAGCAAACAAAAGTCGTTGATGTCATGGAAAGAATAGCATCTTTAAAGTGGAGCTGGGCGTGACATATTGCAAGAAGGACGGACGAACGTTGGACCAAAAAGATCATGAACTGGAGACCACCTAAAACACGACCTAGAGGTAGACCACCAGAGAGATGGAGTAATGGTATAAAGAGAATTGCAGGCGCAAATTGGCAACAAGTGGCAACTAATCGTTTGGAATGGAAAAGAATTGGGGAGGCCTACGTCCAGCAGTGGACAGAAACAGGCTGAAAAAGAAGAAGAAGAACGAATGTAAAGCGTCGGTGCTATTTCCGGTCTCCTAACAAAATGGCAAAACGGCGGCCATATTGGATTTTATTAAAAGTTATATATCTTGGGAAAAATGGTACTTAGAGAGTTTCTGTTAACATGTAAATAATTTGTTATGTGTGTGGCGTTTCAGGGATTCCATGTATGGACATCTATATATATCTATATTCACCTATATTGAGCTATATACAGGCATATAGAGCTATATAATAGCATATTCATCTGTGAAATGTTTATTTATAGTGAAATATAGGTAAATATAGCGGTATAGAGCTGTTTAAATAGGAATTTATGAAAGTTGACTTCGTACGGGGCTGTCTATATTGCCTCCGGCAATTTATTTGTATATGCTAACAAGGCAAAGAAAGATAATGTAAGTGATTTTAAAGGGCGAATAGCTTTTCAGTAGAGAATGAAGTAAAAGAAATGAAGAGTTTCACAGTAAAGGCTTTTGATACGAATAGGTGTTTCGTACGGGTCGGCGTTAGCTATGTTCTTTGTTGACTATCGATTTTAGAACTTTCCAAATTTGTCTTTGGTCATCATGTGCCCGGTCGAGCCTTCGTTGGTTGTATTGGAATTTTTTTGTTTGGATTGTAGTTTTGTATGTCTTACGAAAAGCTCTGAAATTCTGCCATAATGTTGCTGCATGAGCCATGTTGGGTGGATATTGTGCAAGTTTGTACAGCCGATTCTTTTCTTGTCGCATGTTTTCCAGCTCTTGATCAAAGAAATCTCGATGTGGATTAATATCCTTCATTTTCTTGAATTAATCATTCGCATTCAGGACTTTTTATTTTATTTCGATAAATTATGATTTTATAAGACAAAAGTACTTCTACGGCATGGGTAAATATTGTTTTAATTTTTTTATAAATCAAATTGAAACTACATATTCAAAGTATTCGCGCTAATATTCACTTACTGCATAGCAAATGGTACCAACCAAAAAAAATAAAAATTTCATAAATTCCATACATTTCAGTAGACAGCAAACTGACAAGGTGCTGACAAGGTGCGATTTCGCAGTCAGTGCAAAAATGAATTAATTTTAATTTTATTTTTATAAAACTAATTTGAACGCGTAGATTTTTTTTAAACTTAAATTTTGAATGAACATAGTGTCTTTGATCATTTAAAAATAAAAAACTTTTTGATGCGAATGATCAATTGGGTTGTACTATTATGCATGTTATGTAGAAACCAGTTTGTTTTTTCAGTTACTGTCTTATTTTCAACATCGTCCCATGTGTCTTTCCATGTTTCAATTGATCGCCAAAGTGTTGCACAGTCGTAATTGTCCCAAATGGTAGCTTACGAGTTTTTAAGTAATATTGGTCTTTGTTACCATATAATACGATTTCCAGCATTCGATGATCACTAATTTGATCTTCTTCTAAAACATTGCACTTGAGTCATCGAATTTCCTTCAACTCTGGTCGGTTTATTAGTCAACTGTTTAAGTCCACTATGATCGGTAAAGTTTTGTAACCGCCTAGCGTACTATCATGTTTTAGCATGTATGGAAAAGTTAAAATGTTCGCCTATATATAGTTGGTTGTTCTTTTTTCTTTTTTAGGTAAGTCGAACTAGCGTCACTAGCGATCGCTTCGGTTTATGATTTTGCGGATTTCATTTATTTTTATAAAAAAGAAACCTTTAACAAATGATCCGCTACTGGATCTGGAGCTATGCATACAATTCTAAGGATTTTGCGGATTGTCTTTTGGATTTTTCTTTCGTAGAACTTTGAAGGATTTTTCTGATTATTTCTTTTGACTGACAAAGGATTATCTACGAACATTTGCCCCTTGATTGCACACCACTTAGAATTGTCTCCACATCTATCTCGGTACAACGGATTTTCGATACTTTATTATAGACCCAGCTGCTCTTCTATTTTAAGTTTGGTTGAGCGAAATCCCTTGCATTGTATCTGACTCTGAAATGATTTGAATTGATGAACCACTTTAAGCCAGACGATCGATATTTCGAACTCACAGAATAAAAGACAAATGGCAATGCTAAGATGATTCCAGCTATAACATCCCAGACATGATGGTAGTGCTCGGTAATTCTAGAAACGCTAGAAACTACAATCCAAATGCTACATACGAAATGAACAGCAGTCAGAGTGACGCGAAATTTTGCAAATCTGGCTTCCAAATAGCGCATAAAGAAAACTGTAATGTATACAGAGGCCATTGCGTGACCACTTGGAAAACTTCGTCTAATTTCGAATAGAAGAAGTTCAGTTGTAACGGGATTCGTACATTCGTAGTCAGAGTCTATAAATTGTCCCACGGTACAGTTGACTGCCAGATCCGGTTGACAAAGTTGTAGAAACATTGGTCGTAGTCCTCCAACTAAGTTCTTTAACAATATGAGGAAAATATTTAGAATCATTAATGTGGTGTAGTAATATACGATCCATTGTAGACATCTGACAGTAGTGCGCAAAAGTCTCTTTTTCAGATCAGTTCGGCCGTTTAAAGACTCAAGCGTCAATTCAATGACCCAAATCTGAAATTTGATTTTTTGAGACCAACAGCTCGTGTTGGGAACGCTGAACTATTATTTACCAACACTGAACACACATACGCACTTATGTTCAACCATTCTTGTGGAATAGACGCCGTTTTATAGGGATACGACAACGAAGGATCTCCACAAAAGAAGCCGATTTTCGTGTGCGGAATTATCCAATCTCCCATTCGCCAAAACACAAAAACTAAACGAAAACAAAAGTTAATGCAGGGAATGCATTATGTTTCACCGGAAAACTAACTAACTATCAGCACTGAGGCCTCCAACGCAAAATAAGCAATTCTTTGCACATTCATATTTGCTTACGATACGATTAATAAAAGTATCAGGCGATTAACGAATCGACATAACCATTCAGACTGACGACAATAAAATTGTCAATTTCGATTAGACAAGTCATCAAATTGGTCTTTTTGCTTTGCAGCTTCTTTTGTAGTGTTGTATTTGAGGTTGTTAAAGCTCTAAGCCAATTTGACATAAAAGGTGAGGACGACGAATTATGGTTTGCTGTTTCTTTTTAAACGAAATAGGATTAGTTCTCTCACTCTCATGGCAATGCTACATGAATGGTTTTTTGTTGTTGGCTTTTTATACCTACTCCGTTGAGATAATCATTTGAGGAATTTCAATCTTTATTAGCTGAAAGAAGTCTTTAAACTAGATAAGATATGACATTATTCACTGTTTTAGCACTGTATGTCAGTGTCAATTGTTGGATAAGGAAATGGTTGTGTGAAGATAGGCATAATTCAGAGAATTTTATTATCAATTTAGTGATTTTAGTGATCAATTAAAATAGACATCCTGAAAAATCACGAAATCACTTCAAACCATTTTTAAATGGAATTTGATGTAAAAATAAACATCATTCACCATTATACACGTGATGACGCAACTGATTAACTTAATTGAGCGAAGCACTATTCATACCTGAATAATCCGAATAAAATAGTTTCGAAAACTGGTGCAGGTCGTTCAAGAACACTTTAGGCTATACCAATTAGAGATGAGCGGGTAGCCCGAAATGTCGGGCTGCTTGTGCCCGAGCCCGCGGGTGCGGGTACGGGTATTTTCTAAATAATTTGACAACAGGCGCCTAACAAAGGCTAGACAACTTGCAGATTATGCAGCATCTCAGAAGTATAAACATTATTCAGAATTTTTGCCTTCTAACAATTCTTTTTATATAGATAATGTCAATGGAAATACAGAGACTAGGGGTGTGCGCTGGATAAAGGATCGAGGCTGGCGTAGTCCACAAAAAATTCACGCCATAAGTGCGCTTCAGAATTTGAATCTTCGATGAATCGATGGATGAACCGATGAATTAAAAAATAAATTTCAACGCATTCTTAAGTATAGTTTCCACTTAAAAAGAGCACTCCGTTTATACTCCGTCTACATGGCAGTTGTAAAATAGAACAAAAGAACAGTCACGCAAACGGAGTGGAAATTGAATTTATTTCAATTTTTAACTCCGTTTGCGTGACAGTTCTTTTGTTCTATTTTACAACTGTCATGTAGACGGAGGCTAAACGGAGTACTCTTTTTAAGTGGAAACTATACTTCATATGAAAATAAAGCGAGTTGACCAAATATGTACATACCTGCTGCCTTTGATTTGGTTGTTGTACGTTTTATTTTGAATTTGCAGCGGACTTATGGTGTGAATTTTTCATATGTCAAAAATCTATTTTAAAAATTTTGAAAATTCATTTACTACTTGCGACAAATCGCAGAAGCGAAATTTTCGAGTTTTCGGTCTCCCACCTATTTCGACCTCTATACCAAAAAACTTCTTTCTTCTTTGAGATTTTAGTTAGCTGTATTAGTCCTACACGGAAAAAAATATACCGTCTGAGACGTACATCCAGCTACCACTCACTCGTACATAGCGAGGACAGAACCAATGGTTCACACAGACGTACATTTACTGCAAAATCGTACATTATACGACTGAAGCGTAAACTCGTGGTACATTGTACAAATTAAAAAATTCTACGAAATGGCGTTTAAAGAATAAATTAGTTTTTAAAACTATAATATAGATACTCAATGGTTTTCACTTGCATACTATTTAGAAATGCAAAAAAAAATAAGTTTTTTCCAAATTCTTGTGACCCGAGCGGTCACCCTTCCAAGTACTAACCACGACCAATGATGCTTAACTTTGACTATGTTGCTGCTGTCGACGTTACCAATGCTGCTATTGAAGATATATGAATATGATATTTTGTTCTGTTCCTAATTGTACATCTGTCCATGTTGCATTATTCTTTATATTAAACTGAATAAAACTGAAGAATTTTCAAATTTGGCAACAGGATTGTATTTAATCTGAGTTGCCATTAACTTCCTCAGCAAAATATATATTTTCAAATTGAATTTTGTTGTTGAAAATATTCGAAATATTTAGAGGCGTGACGTTTTTAGCCCCGTACGAAGTACGAAGGGGCTTATAGGATTACGATGCCGTGTGTAATTGATGGAATTCGAAGCAGACGGTAAGGGCAAAGTGTTTGCCTATGTTCATAGATGACGAATCCGCAATAAAAATTTGGGCCGTCTGTCCGTCTGTCCGTCTGTCCGTCACGTCGATATCTTGAGTAAATCAAATCCGATTTCAAAATTTTTTTTTTCCCTGAAAGATAGTCAAAATAGTGAGGCTAAGTTCGAAGGGCATATTAGGGTCGGCCCTTCGTGAGTTAGGGCAACCTAAGTGATTTAAGGTCTTTTGGTGATATTTATGGCAAAATAAACGTAAATGTAAATGACACGGCAAATGATAGGTATTGTCAATACCAATCCAGGAAAAAAAAGTTTTTTAAAATCAGGTGAGTGGACCGTGAGTTAGGGCCTTAGAAGTGAAAAGCTACTAGGGCCCTATGTGTATTTTACATAGAACTCAAGTAATTTTAATCCGTTTTTCGTAATTTTTGTTTCATTTGGAAGGTAATCGAACGCCGAATAGAAAGTTGTTGAAAAAAAATTAAATTTGGGTCCTTGGACTAAGGCCACTACTAGGGCCCTATGTGTATTTTACATTGAACTCGAGTAAATTTCATTCGTTTTTCGTAATTTTTGTGTCATTTGGAAGGAAATCAAAGGCTGAATAAAATGTTGTTGAAAAAAAAATTAAATTTGGGTCCTCGGACTAAGGCCGCTACTAGGGCCCTATGCGTATTTTACATACAACTCGAGTAAATTTCATCCGTTTTTCGTAATTTTTGTTTCATTTGAAAGATAATCGAACACCGCATAGAATGTTGTTGAAAAAAAAAAAAAATTTGGGTCCTTGGACTAAGGCCGTTATTAGGGCCCTATGTGTATTTTACATATAACTCGAGCAAATTTCATCCGTTTTTCGTAATTTGTGTTTCATTTGGAAGGTAATCAAAGGCCGAATAGAATGTTGTTGAAAAAAAATTAAATTTGGGTCCTCGGACTAAGGCCGCTACTAGGGCCCTATGTGTATTTTGAATATAACTCGAGCAAATTTCATCCGTTTTTCGTATTTTTTGTTTCATTTGGAAGGTAATCAAAGGCCGAATAGAATGTAGTTGAAAAAAAAATTGGATCCTCGGACTGAGGCCGATACTAGGCCCTATGTGTATTTATACTAAATAAATTTAAATTTTAGGGCTATTTGAAATTTTTGTTTTATTTGAAAGGAACGTCGTACGGGGCTTCGTAATTGCGCTATGCGCAATTTCTAAGATGTACACATTTCATAATAATTTGACTTCAACTACGTTTACGGGTGCAATAGGTCTACGGTCAAAGTAGGGTGACAGACGCACTAGGGTCACGTACGCAATAGATATACGGGTTTGTACGGGGCTCAGTCGCAGCAGACGCTCCGACTGTTCTGATGGCTCGTTTGTATATTTTTTTACGATACTTTTTTCCTCTACGCGTCGCAGTTTTCATTGCAAACATTTAATTGTGTTTGTCAAATATATATATTAAAAAGTGTTTGGAAGCCAATCATCACGCTCTCAACGTTTATTGTTATTTGATTAATTCTCTTACGTTACTACGTAATTCAGTGCGTGTGAACATGTAGAAAGAATGTAAACTTTCGCTTGAATACTATTCAATAAATAGACACCACGTGTCAAGTGACTTATTGGCACAGTCGGTTGCACATTAGCGTCAAGAGAGAGAAGACCCGTGCTCGATTACCGGCTCACTAACACTTTATTTATTGCAATTTTTTTTTTTTATGATCCCCGTATCTATGCATGTTAACATAATAACTAAAAAAATAATTGTAAATTAAATTTGACTTAGTAGAAATTACGATTCTTCAATGTAATAAGTACGTTTCGGATGTACATCATCGTACAAACTACTCGTACAACCCTGTACAGCTGAAACGTACATAGCGAGGACAGAACCAATGGTTCACACAGACGTATATTCAACGTCTAAAAAGTAGATTAAACATCAATGACGTACATTTTAGTTATGAATCGTAGAATTTACGTTTCAGCTGTAGAACATTAAACGACTGCAACGTACATCAGAAATTTCGTTTTTTCCGTGTATATTCTGCTGTTTAAAGTGCAATGCTACAGAAAAAAATTGAATGCGGCAGAAGTTTGTCTATTTCGTTAGTCGTCAATGCTTACTAGGAAAAATAGTTTAAAAAAGGAAAGTTTTTGAAAATGATGTGTCCGGAGTGTTTGTTTGGTCTAAAATTGAGACAAAATGGCTCATTTGAGAAAATCGAATTTTTGAAAACGTCTTACAAATCATCGATTTAAAAAATTTTTGATCGAAATGTGACCACAGATATTAAATTCAATTAAATGAATCAAAAATAATGTTTTTTTACTCGCTTTCGAAAATTCACTTGCAAGTCTGTCTGTCTGTCACAATAACTTGAGTGAAACAAAATCTTTTTTGAAAATTCTTTTTTCACCGTTTGGTAATGTCAAAGGGGAGGCTAAATTTGAAGATGGGTGAGTTTGGGTGGACCCCTCCCGAGCTGGGGCCCAATGAGTACTACAGAGTTTTTCGAAGCTCAGGACATTTAAACGCTATGTTCGTAAATAATGTAAATGATACGTCGAATGAAAGGTATTCACAATACCAATCGACAAAAAAAAAGTTTATGAAAATTGGATGACCGATTCGTGAGTTAGAGAGTTAGAGGCCTTGGTGCGAACCTGTTGAATTGTTAATTGTCAACATTGATCTAGTCGAATATGTCAACACTGTTGACTCATTGTACATGCTACTGATGTATGCTTTAGCTTTAGTTCTGTATCGATCATTGTGCAGTCAGCATCATTAAACACTGTTCGTAGTAAATTCGTCTTGCATCTATTAATTACTCTTCCCTGTTGCTGCTCGTTGTGCCCAGAACTCATCACAACTCAACATAACCACGTACAGGGCGACAAGCACTTTTGCTTGTAGGTTGGCCAAATTTGAACGGATTTAGACTACTTTTGATTTATTAGATAGGTATTGGCCGTACCAATCAGAGAAAAATAAGTTGAGGGGCCATCCATAAAGGACGCCCAAAGTGTGACCGCCATACATTTGTATAGTGGAAAAGTGCGGACAATGGGGGAGGGGGGGTCTAAAATTCCAGAAAAACCACGGACGCCCTCGCCCTTTATGGACGGCCCCTTATGAAATTCGGTTCAACTGAGCGGGAGCTTCATCAACGATGAAGAACCAATATTATGAGCAAACAAATATTATGATCAAGATACATAATGCGCGGCAGACGAAATATCGAAATCATAGTCGCAGCCTTGGTAGCCTTGGATGACAAGAAGGGAAATTCTGCTTCTGCGTCATGGTCACATTAGAAATCATGCTGTTGAATGATATGAATGAATGGTTTGTATGACGTGTGGTTAGGTAAGTTTCCTGCTACAGGCAATTTTCCTCACTTATACAAACGGTACCAATTCGATGCAAAAGTATTTCCGAGCAATGGAAGAGCTCAGGTGGTTGGTTCATCTCCCCACTGCCGCGGCCTGACCCGAACCCGACCCTCATTAAATTTTTCAGATCCGATAACCCGAAACCCGACAGATACTGAGACCCGTTAACGCGAAAGTTATTGAAACGAGCTAAAATCAAAAATATTAGGAAAAAAATTATTTTGAAGCGGTTTCTTCAATTTCGCAAGAAAAACGAAATTGCCTAAGCTAATTCCACTTATAAGTGTTCGACGCGGGGACTTTACATAGAAAATTTTAATTCGGGTCGGGTTTGGACTTTAAAGTTAAACCTCGAACCCGATCCGAATTAAATTTTCGAAGCCCGATAAACCGAAGTCCGGTAAAATTGAATCGGGTTCGGGCCGGGCTGGGTTTTTGGCCAACTTCATGTAGCCAGCTCACCTCTAGGTCACACCAATTGAACTTTCTAACGCCACAAATTCCTCGTCGCTTTTAGTGAGTTGCTTGTCGTATATATGAACAGTGAACATCATGTCCATATTTTCGTCAATAAGTTTTATAATTTAGAATTTAAATTTGTAGCCCTGGGACGATTTTGAATCGATTTGTGTGAATTGTTTTGGCTACATTGTATTAGTGTTTCGTAGAACACTCGACAATGTTTTATTTATGAATGAATATTGAGCACACACCAGGTCTGCCGTAATCCGAACTACCATACTGGGCAATCAATTGAAGCCCGCTGAATTCGTTGGAAATGGAGTCGACGAAAGAAATTGAAAAACAAATCAGAGTATTCCGTTGATAAAATAGTCAAAATTATTCATCGGACGCATTTTAGGCATTTTATATGGAATTATAATGCGTTTTATTGTGCCTTACTATGTCACTACAAACCGTGATGTTGATTTCGTTATAAATTATAGAATTTTACTAAATTATTGTCATTTATTGCTCGTTTAGTGTTATGTAGTTGTTTCGGTGTTATGTTATGTGTAAAATGAATTACGATTTTGGGAAAGTATCTTGTGACTTTCATCCTGATTTTGTGATCATATGAGAAATATATAAATGCGTGTAGGGGTGCAAATAAAAGAAAACAAAAATGTCCCGTAGTTGACTATCACACCACTTTCAACAAACAGATGGCGCGGTGAGTTTTTATATGTTAGTTCTATCATATTTAAAAGGTGGCGTTGCTAAAATTTGCAAGCCGTCAGTCGGTTTAACCTCCCCAAATACATGAAAATTGTCTACATTTAACTATACAAACCACCGTCGAATCGTAAGCTAGCATTCGGGATCATTCAAGTTAACTTCGTTAAAATTTCAAAGTAACAGAAAACTTTCCGACGTTCACAACAACAGCTTACTACCTCAAAAGGAAGGAAGCGACAAAAACCTGGAGGAAATTATTTCACCAAACTCCACACAGAACCATCTTCGGTCACCAGAGAGAGAACTGAACGCGCACAACGATACTACCCCATACAAACAGAACTACCACAACACACAGATCGGTGAAAAAACACACTAAGCCACAGAGTCATACTACATATTACAGAGATGAACCGACTGCTCGAGCCTGAAACAATTAATGGCTCCCAAAAAACGTTCTCAAGGGGAACCACACGGAGAACCTTCAAACACGCTTTCAGGCGGAGCTGGTCACCAATTTGATTGTGGTAGCACAAAAACGTAAGAACAACAACGGATTCCGCGCTGTTGTTCATCAAAAAATGAAAACCATCAAGAAAGACGCAAATCACTACTCATCCGAGGAGTTTGCGTCATCGCCGAGCACAACTAGTCCATTTAAACGTATTCGTCACCCACTTCCACAGAGAAAAAAATGACCAACAGTCCATAAATCAGAGCCGACTGCAAAATCAGCGACGTCACGGAAAGAACGTTGGTGGTTGTTTCTTCGCCGTTTGTCGATAACGTTGGCGCTTTTTCCTTGGACTAATCGCGGCGTAAAATAAATAAACAAAGGGGCTTCCTTTACGACGTTTCTAACCTTTGTTGAGCTCTTCATCAGGCAAAAATTAAAACAAAAATAAATGAAAATTACTCACACATCACACCTGACCATTGATGACATTGTCATGGAAAGAATTGTATCTTTAACAAGTGAGAATGTCCAGTTAACAAATGCCAAAGAAAAACTGGGAAGAAAATGAAAACCCTGTTGTTCCGAAACCGAAAGACATCCTGCAAGGGAATGCTCCTTTGAAGAAAAGCTTCTTCACTACGCAAAGAATGACAGATACGTGTAAGATTTCATGATAAAGAAACAAACAGCAAATGACCGCCAAAATCGTGAAACCGCGAAATTTCGACAACAAACTCTTTCTTCAGTCATCTGCCATATTAACAGAAACATTTGGTATTTAGTGTTGCTGTGGTGAATATTTTCGCGTACGTCGTTGTGTTCAGGGTCAGCTACTGTGCCTACACACAACCACGCGACATTAGGACAAAAGAAAAATTTCGTATCTGTCACATTCGCATCGCTGTTCGAAGGCACAGTTACTTTGAACACCGTGCATGGTTATAAGTTCAAATTTTTCTTTTTCTTTTCGGTCGCTCATACCAAATGCAATAAATATTTATTTACGTTTCTGTTGTGGACGGTATATTTTACGCAATTTCGTGAGTTGTAGCCCGAACGAAGCGAGGGGCGACAAGCGAAAAGTGTCCTAACATAAACCGTCCCACAACAGATTGCGTATACAGCTGTTCATGCTGAGGGCCTGAAGGCATGAAATATATGTTATGTAATTAGGAACAAAAAGGAGCGTTTTTGAACCAGGTGGTGCATAAGTGAGGTCACAGCTCTCTACAAAGTTCACAGAGATTCACTAGATTCTGTGAAATTTTTCGGAAGTCATATTTTCGGCCGATAATCATCAAATTTTTTGAAGTTAATATTTGCCCCAGGATTACTTACTTGACCTGCAGCCTTTTACCAAACGGAACCCATATACACGACCCTGTTCGCTTAATTCACCATACCATACCGGAAACACTGAAATCCTGAATTACCGAACAAACACTCATCTTTTCGGACTTTTGGCCCAACCTGTTACAAACCCAGCCGGAGGTATGGATGATCAAAAATATCTGAGACTGGTTTTGGGGCCTAGTTACCAAGGCCTAACTAGGCATATAAAAAAGTCCCGGAATAAATAGTGCCGATTTCGGTCAGTCGAAATTCAAAAGAATCCCTCTATACGTTTTTACAAAAATTCTTTTCATGATTAAAATCGGATTTGCTCAGTTAAAATACTTTTATTCTGCCAAATCAATTTCGGTACCAAATAGATACCATCTTCAGTGGCTAAAAACATAAACATAATGAGAACACAGAATATCATTATACAGCGCAAAGGTTTCTTTTTTACCTCAATTCTTTTAAAGCACAAAAATAAGCACTTGTGTGCATCGTCAATTAAATTCAATACTAAATCGATTTAGATCAAAATCAAAACGTAAAGAGAGAGGATAAAACAAAAATGAATTTCTACTAGATGAAAGCATTACGTACAGAGAGTAACATCAAATCACGTTATTATAGGCAGTAGATAACATTATACAATCGGTGTGTTTATTCAGACAATTCGGTGTCTTCTTCACCGCAATCATCTCTAAAATGTCTCTTTTCTTCTGCTGACTTTCACGAACAACAATTTTAACTTTATCCCACAACGGTGTATGATTGTTCGTAATAGCGTGATCACATAAGGCACTGTGGTTACTGTTCTTAATGCTTATGTTGTACTTATGTTGATAGATTCTGTCCTTCAAAAGCTGTAATGTCTGGCCAACGTATTTGTACCCGCACGAACAGGGAATAGGCAGGAACAGGGAACAGGCAAGATTGATGAAAGACATATTTACGACGAATCGAAAACTAGCACATCTACGTGGTAGGAAACAATTTTTAATAACGTGCAGGAAGTTCAAGATCCATCCGAAGAGTCTCAATGTTAATTTGAACACATATTCACATTGCATGCCGATGCGATCGATTAAATCATGTTCCAAGAAGTTCTCCATGTACATTATGAATGAATCCATTAAGTCCATTCATAAAGACATTTCCAAAGCAGCTCAGACGTCAACAATGCTAGCAGAACTGTTGAAAAAGATTCTTTCGACCGAACATTTTACTGAATTCAAACTCAACGTGAAACAAGGTTACGAAGATATTTACAACAAAGTGACAATGATGGAAATGCGACGATTTGATGCTCTTATGCAACCACACATGGATGGATTGAATATTGATGTTGAAAGATGGATTATTAATCTGACCAATCTACAATTACCTTGGTATGTGCAAAACATTTTAGCTTTAGGTGACAAATTCAATATACCAGTTAAGAATGACAAAATTGCCACTGAACAGTTTATTGCCAATCTGGAACCTAAATTTCAAAATTTGGGTAAAAAGTACAGGGTGGAGCTAAGAAACAAAGTTTGTAATGTTTTAACCAACTTTAAAAAGTCACCCACAAAGCACACGACGTTAGACGAGATTATCAAGTCCAATCATGTAGCGACGAAATCCTTTTTGGAACAACACCCTCAACTGATAGTGTTGAATGCAGACAAATGCAACGTGACAGTATTGATGGACAGAAGCGACTACGATGTCAAGATGAACAACTTGCTCAACGATAGAAAAACGTATTTGCCTTTAGACCGTGATCCGACGTCATCGATTGAAGACAAAGTCAATAAACTGATTACGCACTGGCAGGACGAACTTTTCATTACTGAAGGGCAAGGAAAATGGTATCGACGGTACAATTCCATATGCTCTAAAATGTATGGATTGATCAAAGTGCACAAAGATGGATATCCAGCGAGACCGATTGTAGCCAGCATTGGTTCCCCGACGTACAACCTGTCAAAAATGTTTTCGAACATTTTAAAAAACGTTGTTGGCAAATCATATAGAAGTGCAAAGAATGCGTCTGAATTGGCAAAAAAGTTAAGAAAAATTAGACTACCACCGAATTATGTTTTAATTTCGTTGGACGTTGTTTCACTGTTTACCAACATTCCGAAAAGTCTCGTCATATCAGCGATACACAAACAATGGAGCAAAATCAGAAAATTTACCACGTTACCGAAAGACGAATTCATTGTTGGCGTTACTATGGTCCTCGATGAATGCTGTTTTCAATACAACGGTAAATATTATCGACAGCTATTTGGCTCTCCGATGGGCTCACCAGCAAGTCCGGTTTTTGCTGATTTGGTATTAGAAATTTTGGAAGACGAAGTCATACGAAAGCTGAAATTCAAATTACCATTCTACGTACGATATGTGGACGATATTTTAACAGCAGTTCCTGCTGACAAAGTTAATGAAATTAAAACAACGTTCAACAGCTACAATCAACATATACAATTTACTGTAGATGTAGAACGAGATCAAAAAATTTCATTTTTGGAACTGTGGTGTATTAGAGATGGTCGTAGCATTAAGACTGATTGGTATCACAAAGACACTTGGTCCGGACGTTATTTGAATTTTAAATCTCATTTGCCAACTGCCTACAAACGCAACACAGTCACACTGCTAGCAGAGAAGATTCTTCTATTGTCTGAACCCGAGTTCCACAACAAAAACTTTGAATTGCTGAGAGAAACTTTAGCCAAGAATATGTACCCGAATGGTTTGGTTGAATGTATGATCAAAAAAGCACACGAAAAGTTTACAAAGAATGGAGATGTGAAACCGATCAAAGAGAAACTCCCGATAGCTGCCGTACCCTATGTTAAAGGCCTGTTTGAGAAACTGAAAGCCATATGCAAGGATGACGTCATGCTGGTTGGAAAAGGCGACAACACGTTGAAGAAGTCTATTTTTAGTAGACTCAAAGATCCGACGCCAAAGTTACATTGTTCACATTTGGTGTACTGTATTCCCTGTTCGTGCGGGTACAAATACGTTGGCCAGACATTACAGCTTTTGAAGGACAGAATCTATCAACATAAGTACAACATAAGCATTAAGAACAGTAACCACAGTGCCTTATGTGATCACGCTATTACGAACAATCATACACCGTTGTGGGATAAAGTTAAAATTGTTGTTCGTGAAAGTCAGCAGAAGAAAAGAGACATTTTAGAGATGATTGCGGTGAAGAAGACACCGAATTGTCTGAATAAACACACCGATTGTATAATGTTATCTACTGCCTATAATAACGTGATTTGATGTTACTCTCTGTACGTAATGCTTTCATCTAGTAGAAATTCATTTTTGTTTTATCCTCTCTCTTTACGTTTTGATTTTGATCTAAATCGATTTAGTATTGAATTTAATTGACGATGCACACAAGTGCTTATTTTTGTGCTTTAAAAGAATTGAGGTAAAAAAGAAACCTTTGCGCTGTATAATGATATTCTGTGTTCTCATTATGTTTATGTTTTTAGCCACTGAAGATGGTATCTATTTGGTACCGAAATTGATTTGGCAGAATAAAAGTATTTTAACTGAGCAAATCCGATTTTAATCAAGAAAATTTACGTAACAAGCTCATACAAAACCAACATAACAAAATTCTTTTCAATAAATATATGACCACAAAAGTGTCAGCTTTCAATAGAAAGTGGATTTGTTTGTGACGCGGGCGCGGCTGAAAACGATTTTAAACGATTTTTTGTTGTATTTTACCAACGCACTGTCTAGCACCGAAGCTGACTTTTACATCACTCAATTAGAAGGCCAAAAACACACCTGTTGAAGATTGTAGAAAGAAACAATACGATCGAGTTCATAGATTACCGTGAATGCTGCCCGAAGACATCTCATTGTCTTTCGTGTAAATTACCTATCTATTGTGAACTCTGACGTCCCAATGCCCGTATGCAAATTTCAATTGGTTTTTGCTTTTTTTCCACAGATAAACAATCTCAATATGGAAAACATGGATATGGATTTTGCAATGGAGAGCGCAGATATGGAAGTGGATATGGATTTTGACTTACCTAAAACAACAACATCGCTGCTCAGACTCGACGACATGGTTTTATCGAAAATTATGGAGCACCTTTCGGTCGACGATCTAAGCAATTTGGCTGAAACATGCGTGAGGCTGGCCGATCTTTCCGCGGAACACTTTCGAAAGCAACATGGATCCTTAACGTGGAAGAAAAATTCGAAGATCAGCTTAACTTCGTCGGAAAGGGTATGGGCTCGCTTTGGTGAGCACGTCAAAGACATCAAATTGTATTATTTTGACAGTGAAGAGCTGAACACGATCTTAATTATGCTTGCAAAACATTGCAAGAACGTGGAGGTCGTAACGTTGAATTGCGTAGACATGAAAGATCCTCACGTATTCGAGGAAAGTTTATTTGCTGAACTGTTCTCTCGGCTAAAAAAGTTTGAATTGGTCCAGTGCAGTTGGACGCGATGGTGTCCGTTGAGTTTGTTTTTCGGTGATGACAACTCTGCGTTGCAGCAGCTTTCAATAATAAGATGCTGCAAGAGTTCATCCGAAAAATTCCCGCTATCATTGTCAGGATTTACATCATTGACCAAATTGAATGTGCTCCATTCGTGGAATGTGCTGTCCAATGCGGAATTGGAAGAATGTTTTTCGTGCAATAAAATTACATCGCTCGCCGTCAGTGATGTCGGTAACGTAAATTTATTTAACAGCGACGACGGTTTAATTGATGCGCTAGCCAATACGCTAGAAACGCTGGTCATGGACCATTATATTTTTGACTTTAGTAAATTATTGAGATTGAAGCGACTAAAATCTCTTACATTGCATTGTGGCACCAACACCAACATCGACAGTCTTCTACAAACATTTAAATGTGATAACGTTGTCGAAGAGCTTGTTTTTAACCGAATAATCATCACAGAAGCGACGGTAAAAGCATTAAGCACGTTTAAAGGTCTGACTAGTTTGCGGCTCAATCGTTGTCAAAATACAGTTGATGAGAGATTCTTTCGATCGCTTCCGTCAATGTTTCCGCAAATGTATCAATTTGTGTATGCACACAGTGAAAACACGGACGAAAATATCCTTCATGTAGTCAAGTCAATGCCAAAATTAGGTCGCTTGAGTTTGTACGGAGGTAGCGCGTTAAAAACAGAAACTTACTTCGAAATTGAGAAGATTGTAAATAGCGACTGGTTCCGGCCGAAGCTGGAATTAATTCCTCCTAATTTCAGTACATTGAAAGAACTGCGCGACATTGAGAGTATTCGAAAAAGTATTTTGCTCCGTATTGACGTCTATCACCGTTTGAATGCCCTTGTAAAAGTCTAATCTCCCATTATTCCGGCTGATGTTGTTGGTGCGTGATAATCTACAATTTACCATTTTATTCGGTTGGATTGGCTCAATTCAATGTACCCTTTAAAAGGCCAAAGTTGAATGAAGCACTCAAATTAAGAAGAAATTTTATTTCAAAGAAATGTTTAAAATCTCAAGCAAAAATTGTTTTTAGCAAAGAAAAAAGAAATTCTTAAGAATTGTGGCCTGATTGTCTAGTTTGTAAGAATTAGGATTTAGGAATTGTAAAAGATTCAATAAATAAAACTGAGCAAAATTGACTTTTTTCTCTTCGAGTGGCGACGTCACCAATTTAAACAAGTGTCTGACGTAATTTAATTGTAGCAAAGGTGTTTAATGCATACAAAATTGTGTAACAATTCCCTTGACACCAGAAAATGTCGAAAAGTGTCTGTTAACACCAGTTGAACACTATGACAAACGTTCTGATTACCATTTTTTCTGTTATACTTTCAATTTGACTGGTTCTTTATTGGTCGATGGCATTTGCGGTTTCTTCTATCGCCCAAAACCACTTACAGTGGAGGTGTGACGCAAGTCCTGTTATCCACTTACAAAAGAACTGGTATCGGTGCAGGTGACGCTTACAGCTTCGACTCGCAAAAAATTCTAGAAAAAAAATTAACAAAAACATAGCTAATGCCGACCCGTACGAAACACCTATTCGTATCAAAAGCCTTTAATGTGAAACTCTTTATTTCTCTTACTTCATACTCTTCTCTACTGAAAAGCTATTCGCACTTTAAAATCACTTACATTATCCACTCTTTGCCTTGTTATCATATACAAATAAATTGCCGGAGGCAATATCGACAGCCCCGTACCAAGTCAACTTTCATAAATTCCTATTTAAACAGCTGTATACCGCTATATTATAGATAGGATTAGATAGATCAATCTTAAGGCTGAATGAATCGTGAGCTGGAAGCCGAAAGAATTGGGGTTAAGGGACCAACGTTGAGGCGAAACAACACGATCAGGAAGCCCAAGGATAGAACGATCCCAGAATTCTTATTAGCTACTAGGTTAAGCTTTTGAAGGACGTCCTTTAAAAGACGCCAATAACCTTTTGCTCAGATAGGTTCAAAAGAATGGGCAAAACTTTATGGAAAAGAATGTTCAAAAAGAGTAACACTACCCCGTCGGGCACTGTGCACTTTGATAGGCACTGTGGTCCCGGAACGTGCAGAAAAGTGCGGGTCAGAGCTCGGGGATTACCGGGGGCGAGCAAAGTAAAGCTTTCATACTCACCAACCCGCAGTAGCAAGCGTGGTGTTTTAATGCTAAAAACCATCAAACGAAGCCACAACGAATTATACATTGCCACATGTAATGTCAGAACATTGTCGTCAAGACAAAAAATGCAAGAAATGGAAGAAGAGCTAGAAAAGACAAAATGAATGTTGTGGGAGTGAGCGAAGTGAGAAAACCTGGAGAGGAATGCCTGAATCAGGGCATACATTCTTCTATCGAGGAAGTGACAGTCAGATGCTGATGCACGGTGTCGGATTGTTCATTCATAAACGTCCACCCATGATGACGAAGAAGTAGAAAGATTCTATGAAGATGTCGAGAAAGCTCTGAACGAAAACCCATCACATTACCAATATCTAATCGGTGATTTCAATGCGAAGCTGGGAAAACGAGAAGAAGACTCCGAAGTTTCTATTGGTAGTTTTAGCAACGACCGAAGAAATGAGCGTGGAAACATTTTACTCAACTTCCTACAGCGACACAATTTGTACGCAATGAATTCATTTTTTGCAGGAAAGCCTCAATGGAAATGGACTTGGGCTAGTGCAGATGGTGTAACGAAAAATGGGATCGATTACATCAGAACTGGCTGTAAGTCAACCGTTAAGAACGTTACGGTCCTAAACAATTTTTCAACAGGTAGTGATCACCGTATGGTTCGTGCAAGAGTCACGTTAAATACCAGATTTCAAAGATCACAACTAGTTCAAAAAAGTGAAAGGATTGACGTACAACGGCTTTACACACAAAATGAAGAATTTGCTACGAAAATGACTGCCGAATTAGATAACGTCAACAATCAATGTGAAACATTGGACGAATTGAATACCAAAATCGTCGATACAATAATGGGTTTCATGAAATCCAAATGCAAATCCGTCCAAATGAAAGAGTCGAAAATCAGTAGAGAAACTCTTGATCTGATCGCAAGCCGAGTACAGTTGATAAAAGACGGAAAAAGAGATTCGGTAGAATACCAGGACTTGACAAAAATTATCAACAAAGCAAAGAGATCAGATGAAAGAAAATATAATGTCCAATTGGCTCAAAACACAATTGAAGCTAATTGCAACATGAAGGTCCTACGGTCAAAAATGACGAACGCAAAGAAAGAAATCTTCAAATTACGAGACAAAACAGGAACAATTCAAACGGATCGAAATGCGATATTATTTTACGAAGATTTATTCTCATCAGTTCGACCAGATCCGACGTATACCAACAAAGATAGACCAATAATAAGAAATGTAGGATCGGAAGATATGCCTGACATAACTATTGATGAAGTACAGGCTGCAGTAGCCGAAATGAAGAACAAAAAGTCTCCAGGTGAAGATGGTGTTCCAGTGGAAGCCATTAAACTAGGTGGCGACTCATTATTGGGTGCAATAACGACTTTGTTTAATCAATGTCTTCAATGGGAAGAAGTACCAGAAGCATGGGAAAATGCAGTGATAACATTGCTGCATAAAAAAGGAGACATAACAAAGTTGGAAAAGTATCGACCCATAAGTCTCTTATCAACACTCTACAAGTTGTTCATGAAAATAGTTACGAAGAGGAACACCAAGAAGCTCGACTTCTACCAACCTGTTGAACAAGCTGCATTTAGATCAGGATTCAGCACAAACGACCACTTACATGTGATGAGAACGCTAATTGAGAAATGCAATGAACACAAGATTGCTGTGGTCTTGATATTCATAGACTTTGAAAAAGCTTTTGATTCAGTGGAAACATGGTCGATATTGGACTCATTAGACGAGTGCAGAGTAGACTCAAGATACTCCAACACAATTCGATACGTCTATAAAAACGCTACGTCGTGTATAAAACTTCATAAAAGCACTGAAAAATTCAGAATTGGCAGAGGTGTACGACAGGGTGACACCATATCACCTAAGTTATTCACATCGATTCTTGAGCGTGTTTTTAAGAAATTAGACTGGAGTGAAATGGGTATCAACATAGATGGAGAGTACCTGAGTAATCTCCGTTTCGCAGATGACATCTCCCTGATAGCAGCTGATCTAGATCTGGCGCAAATTATGTTGCAACAGCTGAATGAGGAGTCAATCAAAGTCGGCCTCAAGATGAATTTGTCGAAAACGAAAATCATGACAAACATTGACGACGACAGAGACATTAAAATCGGTGATACTGTCATTGAACGAGTCGACAGTTATGTGTACCTAGGTCACAAATTGAAGTTGGGTCTAGACAACCAAACTGCAGAAATAAAACGTAGAATTGGTCTTGCATGGGCAGCGTTCGGAAAACTCAGGCTAATTTTCAAAAGCAAAATGAACAATAGTCTGAAACGTAAAGTGTTCGATACGTGTGTCCTTCCTGTGCTCACATATGGAGCGGAAACGTTAACGTTAACAAAAGCTACCGAAAATAAATTAAGAGTGGCACAAAGAGCTATGGAACGAAGTATGCTTGGAATTACGCTCAGAGATAGAATGACAAATCAATGGATTCGACAACAAACAAAAGTCGTTGATGTCATGGAAAGAATAAAACCCAAAACAATTATGGAAAGAATAGCATCTTTAAAGTGGAGCTGGGCGGGACATATTGCAAGAAGGACGGACGAACGTTGGACCAAAAAGATCATGAACTGGAGACCACCTAAAACACGACCTAGAGGTAGACCACCAGAGAGATGGAGTAATGGTAAAAAGAGAATTGCAGGCGCAAATTGGCAACAAGTGGCAACTAATCGTTCGGAATGGAAAAGAATTGGGGAGGCCTACGTCCCACGGGCTTTTTTAAGCGTGTAATTTACACATTGTGTGTAAAAACTTTCAAAAAGTGTGTAATCTTACACATTTTTGTGTTTGCACCAAAAATGTGTAATTACACATTTTCATAAACATAAAAATAACTCTAATGAAAGGACTAGATGTGCTTTCCAAAGAAAATTTCAGTGAAGATTTCTCTCAGTTTCGACAAGAAATTATTTCATCAATGATTCAACTTCTTAAAGAATTCGAGTGTGACAGTCAGTTAAGAGTGATATCGCCAAAACTGTGTCCAAATGTCCAAACATTTAACATATTTTGAGTCCAGAACGGGTGGCGGCCCTTACCGATGATTATACTCTTTATGAAGGTCTGCCAAAGGCCAATATTCCTACAACATTTAGAAACTTTTAGCAAAGCAGCGAATCTAGGTCAGGCTCAGCTTATGCTACAACAGTTAAGTGAAGAGGCAAGCAAAGTTGGCCTCAAGATGAACTTATCGAAAACAAAAGTCATGACCAACATCGGGGACGATAGAGAGATCAAAATTGTTGACACTGTCATTGAACGGGTCGACAGCTATGTATATCTAGGACATAAACTGAAGTTAGGTCTGGACAACCAGACTGCAGAAATAAGACGTAGGATTGGTCTTGCATGGGCAGCGTTCGGAAAACTCAGACTAATTTTCAAAAGCAAAATGAATAATAGTCTGAAACGCAAAGTTTTCGACACTTGTGTCCTTCCAGTGCTCACTTATGGAGCGGAAACGTTAACTTTAACGAAAGCATCCGAAGATAAATTGAGAGTGACACAAAGAGCCATGGAACGGAGTATGCTTGGAATAACACTCAGAGACAGAATGACGAATCAATGGATTCGACAACAAACCAGGGTCGTTGATGTCATGGAAAGAATAGCATCTCTGAAATGGAGCTGGGCGGGACATATTGCAAGAAGGACATACGAACGTTGGACCAAAAAGATCATGAACTGGCGACCATATAAAAGACGAGCTATAGGTAGACCGTCAGAGAGATGGACAAACGGAATTAAGAATATTTTTCGAATTAAGAAAATTCGTTTTTAGCTAAAAGTGGACGTCCTCCAGGAAGGAAGCGACAAAAAACCTGGAGGAAATTATTTCACCAAACCATCACCAGAGAGAGAACTGAACGTGCACAACGATACTACCCTATACAAACAGAACTACCACAACACACAGATCGGTGAAAAAACACACTAAACCACAGAGTCATACTACATATCACATAGATGAAACGACTGCTAGAGCCTGAAACAACTAGTGGCTCCAAAAAAAAAAAACGTTCTCAAGGGGAACCACACGGAGCGACTAATCAGAGCCGACTGCAAAATCGGCGACGTCACGGAAAGAACGTTGGTGGTTGTTTCTTCGCCGTTTGTCGATAACGTTGGCGCTTTTTCCTTGGACTAATCGCGGCGTAAAATAAATAAACAAAGGGGCTTCCTTTACGACATTTCTAACCTTTGTTGAGCTCTTCATCAGGCAAAAATTAAAACAAAAATAAAAGAAAATTACTCATTCATCACACCTGACCATTGATGACATTGTCATGGAAAGAATTGTATCTTTAACAAGTGAGAATGTCCAGTTAACAAATGCCAAAGAAAAACTGGAAAGAAAATGAAAACCCTGTTGTTCCGAAACCGAAAGACATCCTGCAAGGGAATGCTCCTTTGAAGAAAAGCTTCTTCACTACGCAAAGAATGACAGATACGTGTAAGATTTCATGATATAAAGAAACAAACAGCAAATGACCGCCAAAACCGCGAAATTTCGACAACAAACTCTTTCTTCAGTCATCTGCCATATTAACAGAAACATTTGGTATTTAGTGTTGCTGTGGTGAATATTTTCGCGTACGTCGTTGTGTTCAGGGTCAGCTACTGTGCCTACACACAACCACGCGACATTAGGACAAAAGAAAAATTTCGTATCTGTCACATTCGCATCGCTGTTCGAAGGCACAGTTACTTTGAACACCGTGCATGGTTATAAGTTCAAATTTTTCTTTTTCTTTTCGGTCGCTCATACCAAATGCAATAAATATTTATTTACGTTTCTGTTGTGGACGGTATATTTTACGCAATTTCGTGAGTTGTAGCCCGAACGAAGCGAGGGCGACAAGCGAAAGTGTCTAACATAAACCGTCCACAACAGATGCGTATACAGCTGTTCATGCTGAGGGCCTGAAGGCATGAAATATATGTTATGTAATTAGGAACAAAAAGGTGCGTTTTTGAACCAGGTGGTGAAAGCATCCCAGGAGCTGCGTACTCTGTCTCTGATAAATCAACAATTAAATCGTGAGAATGTGTGATTGACCTTAATTAATGAGAATTCAGCACATGCGTTTGACTGAATTTCTTCGAACCGCGTTTTGCCTCACGAAATTCGTTACATTCGCATTTTCATTTGAATTCAAGTTTTTCGATCGAACAACGATAACAGGCAATCAGTACATTTTCCGCTCACGTACACCACATTCTTTTTGCTTTGTCGACAAAATTTTGGAATTTTTTTTAAATCCCTTTACTGTGCCCACATAAACTCATTAGCATTGCAATCGTCGTCTCGATTCTTGCTTCGTCACTTTTCGCAGCATTTTTTTCTTGTCTTCACATAATGGACAAATAACAGATATCACACACACACACATTCACACACACACACATCCTTATTTTATCTCTCACTCATATATGTACAGGTGTAGTTGTTTCCCTTTATCATTTGGAGAAATAAATTTGTCTTCTGAAAGGTATATCGTTAGCACTTCATTTCTCGTCAAGATCGCCAACAGTGTAGTTGATTTCGTGTCAGTCAATGTTAAAACTAAAAATGGATTCGGTAAGTTAATTTTTGTAAATTTTTAATTAAATTTAACTAAACTCGCTTCGCTCAATTTGTTAGTCTTCTTTAAATTGCATTTCTGCTTATGAGGGATTCTTTTGAATTTCGACTGACCGAAATCGGCTCTATTTATTCCGGGACTTGTTTATATATGCCTGGTTAGACCTTGGTGTCTAGGCCCCAAAACCAGTCTAAGATATTTTTGATCTTCCATACCTGGCTGGTTGTAAGTGGCCAAAAGTTGAAAAATGGGGTTTCGTAGTTCGGATTTCATTTTCGTAAGGTGGCGAGGACACGGGCTTGTATGGGTTCGTTGGAAAGCTGAGGTCAAGTACTCCTGGGGCAAATATTAACTTCATAAAATTTGATGATAAACGGCTGAAAATATGACTTCCAGAAAATTTCTGAAAATCGATATAACCTCTGTGAACTTTGATGAGTGCTGTGACCTCACTAATGCAATTATTTGATTAAATTATTACTTATTATGAATGTGGAGGACCTCAGCTTTACATCGATACCCATATTTAGTAGTTAGGCACGTGACTACGTAACAGATGAAAACTGTGTGTTTCGCTCTGCCAAACTATTAAATATGCGTATCGCTGTGAAGCTGAGGTCCTAAACATTCATAATAAGTCATAATTTAATCAAATAATTGCATAAGTGAGGTCACAGCTCTCTACAAAGTTCACAGAGATTCACTAGATTCTGTGAAAGTTTTCGGAAGTCATATTTTCGGCCGATAATCATCAAATTTTTTGAAGTTAATATTTGCCCCAGGATTACTTGACCTCAGCTTTCCAACGAACCCATACACGACCCTGTCCTTACCACCATACGGAACTGAAATCCTGATTACGAAACCTCATTTTTCGACTTTTGGCCACTTACAACCAGCGAGGTATGGATGATCAAAAATATCTGAGACTGGTTTTGGGGCTACCAAGGCCTAACTAGGCATATAAACGAGCCATCAGAACAGTCGGAGCGTTTGCTGCGACTGAGCCCCGTACAAACCCGTATATCTATTGCGTACGTGACCCTAGTGCGTCTGTCACCCTACTTTGACCGTAAGCCTATGCGCCGGTTAAAGTAGTTAAAGTAAAATTATTATGTAATGTGTACATCATAGAAATTGCGCATAGCGCAATTACGAAGCCCCGTACGACGTTCCTTTCAAATAAAACAAAAATTTCAAATAGCCCTACAATTTTAATTTCTTGAGTATAAATACACATAGGGCCTAGTATCGGCCTCAGTCCGAGGATCCAAATTTAATTTTTTTCAACTACATTCTATTCGGCCTTTGATTACCTTCCAAATGAAACAAAAAATACGGAAAACGGATGAAATTTGCTCGAGTTATATGTAAAATACACATTGGGCCCTAGTAGCGGCCTTAGTCCGAGGACCCAAATTTAATTTTTTTTCAACAACATTCTATTCGGTGTTCGATTATCTTTCAGATGAAACAAAAATTACGAAAAACGGATGAAATTTACTCGAGTTCAATGTAAAATACACATAGGGCCCTAGTAGGGGCCTTAGTCTAAGGACCCAAATTTAATTTTTTTCAACAACATTCTATTCGGCCTTTGATTACCTTCCAAATGAAACAAAAATTACGAAAAACGGATGAAATTTGCTCGAGTTATATGTAAAATACACATAGGGCCCTAGTAGCGGCCTTAGTCCGAGGACCCAAATTTATTTTTTTTTTCAACAACATTCTATTCGGCTTTTGATTACCTTCCAAATAACACAAAAATTACGAAAAGCGAATGAAATTTACTTGAGTTCTATGTAAAATACACATAGGGCCCTAGTAGCGGCCTTAGTCCGAGGACCCAAATTTAATTTTTTTTTCAACAACATTCTATTCGGCTTTTGATTACCTTCCAAATAACACAAAAATTACGAAAAACGAATGAAATTTACTTGAGTTCTATGTAAAATACACATAGGGCCCTAGTAGCTTTTCACTTCTAAGGCCCTAACTCACGGTCCACTCACCCGATTTTAAAAAACTTTTTTTTCCTGGATTGGAATTGACAATACCTATCATTTGCCGTGTCATTTACATTTCCATCGTTTATTTTGCCATAAATATCACCAAAAGACCTTAAATCACTTAAGTGGCCCTAACTCACGAAGGGCCGACCCGAATATGCCCATCTTCGAACTTAGCCTCACTATTTTGACTATCTTTCAGGGAAAAAAAAAATTTTTGAAATCGGATTTGATTTACTCAAGATATCGACGTGACGGACAGACGGACAGACGGACAGACGGACAGACGGACAGACGGACAGACGGACAGACGGACAGACGGCCCAAATTTTTATTGCGGATTCGTCATCTATGAACATAGGCAAACACTTTGCCCTTACCCTCTGCTTCGAATTCCATCAATTACACACGGCATCGTAATCCTATAAGCCCCTTCGTACTTCGTACGGGGCTAAAAAGTCCCGGAATAAATAGTGCCGATTTCGGTCAGTCGAAATTCAAAAGAATCCCTCTATACGTTTTTACAAAAATTCTTTTCAATAAATATATGACCACAAAAGTGTCAGCTTTCAATAGAAAGTGGATTTGTTTGTGACGCGGGCGCGGCTGAAAACGATTTTAAACGATTTTTTGTTGTATTTTACCAACGCACTGTCTAGCACCGAAGCTGACTTTGACATCACTCAATTAGAAGGCCAAAAACAGACCTGTTGAAGATTGGTGAAAGAACAATACGATCGAGTTCAGAGATTAATATAATCAATATAATTAAATAAATCACTAAAACTCAATTTTCGTTGATGGTTAATATGTTTGTCGAAATGGAGGTTTTCGTCCGACCCAATACGACTTGTATTATTTGACTCGTTCGATTTGGACTCCGTCAACCACAATATTCAAGTCCGGTAAATTTTGCGAACGGTCAAACGGTCTTTCCGGTGTTCGTTGTCAGCTTGTTTCGATTAAGCCACTCATGTAAGAGAACGCCATCTCTCTGCATTAAATTCTGGTGATCATCGAACAATTCAGGTGCGTAGCACAGAGCCGCATAAAGTACCATTGAACCAAGGACATTCACTAGCAACAGACAGCTATGTAGGTGATTCTAGTTCCGATCCTAGTGGCCGTACGTCAATTACGCATGTACCCCAACATAAGTTCAGTGGCATCATCTGAAAGGCCGATTCGTTGCTAGTAGGATCAGCAGTGTCAAAGGCACGCCTTGAGTTAATGAACATACAGGCAACGGCAACATACTTCTTCCTAAAATTCAGTCTGATCACCGTGAATGCTGCCCGAAGACATCTCATTGTCTTTCGTGTAAATTACCTATCTATTGTGAACTCTGACGTCCCAATGCCCGTATGCAAATTTCAATTGGTTTTTGCTTTTTTTCCACAGATAAACAATCTCAATATGGAAAACATGGATATGGATTTTGCAATGGAGAGCGCAGATATGGAAGTGGATATGGATTTTGACTTACCTAAAACAACAACATCGCTGCTCAGACTCGACGACATGGTTTTATCGAAAATTATGGAGCACCTTTCTGTCGACGATCTAAGCAATTTGGCTGAAACATGCGTGAGGCTGGCCGATCTTTCCGCGGAACACTTTCGAAAGCAACATGGATCCTTAACGTGGAAGAAAAATTCGAAGATCAGCTTAACTTCGTCGGAAAGGGTATGGGCTCGCTTTGGTGAGCACGTCAAAGACATCAAATTGTATTATTTTGACAGTGAAGAGCTGAACACGATCTTAATTATGCTTGCAAAACATTGCAAGAACGTGGAGGTCGTAACGTTGAATTGCGTAGACATGAAAGATCCTCACGTATTCGAGGAAAGTTTATTTGCTGAACTGTTCTCTCGGCTAAAAAAGTTTGAATTGGTCCAGTGCAGTTGGACGCGATGGTGTCCGTTGAGTTTGTTTTTCGGTGATGACAACTCTGCGTTGCAGCAGCTTTCAATAATAAGATGCTGCAAGAGTTCATCCGAAAAATTCCCGCTATCATTGTCAGGATTTACATCATTGACCAAATTGAATGTGCTCCATTCGTGGAATGTGCTGTCCAATGCGGAATTGGAAGAATGTTTATCGTGCAATAAAATTACATCGCTCGCCGTCAGTGATGTCGGTAACGTAAATTTATTTAACAGCGACGACGGTTTAATTGATGCGCTAGCCAATACGCTAGAAACGCTGGTCATCGACCATTATATTTTTGACTTTAGTAAATTATTGAGATTGAAGCGACTAAAATCTCTTACATTGCATTGTGGCACCAACACCAACATCGACAGTCTTCTACAAACATTTAAATGTGATAACGTTGTCGAAGAGCTTGTTTTTAACCGAATAATCATCACAGAAGCGACGGTAAAAGCATTAAGCACGTTTAAAGGTCTGACTAGTTTGCGGCTCAATCGTTGTCAAAATACAGTTGATGAGAGATTCTTTCGATCGCTTCCGTCAATGTTTCCGCAACTGTATCAATTTGTGTATGCACACAGTGAAAACAAGGACGAAAATATCCTTCATGTAGTCAAGTCAATGCCAAAATTAGGTCGCTTGAGTTTGTACGGAGGTAGCGCGTTAAAAACAGAAACTTACTTCGAAATTGAGAAGATTGTAAATAGCGACTGGTTCCGGCCGAAGCTGGAATTAATTCCTCCTAATTTCAGTACATTGAAAGAACTGCGCGACATTGAGAGTATTCGAAAAAGTATTTTGCTCCGTATTGACGTCTATCACCGTTTGAATGCCCTTGTAAAAGTCTAATCTCCCATTATTCCGGCTGATGTTGTTGGTGCGTGATAATCTACAATTTACCATTTTATTCGGTTGGATTGGCTCAATTCAATGTACCCTTTAAAAGGCCAAAGTTGAATGAAGCACTCAAATTAAGAAGAAATTTTATTTCAAAGAAATGTTTAAAATCTCAAGCAAAAATTGTTTTTAGCAAAGAAAAAAGAAATTCTTAAGAATTGTGGCCTGATTGTCTAGTTTGTAAGAATTAGGATTTAGGAATTGTAAAAGATTCAATAAATAAAACTGAGCAAAATTGACTTTTTTCTCTTCGAGTGGCGACGTCACCAATTTAAACAAGTGTCTGACGTAATTTAATTGTAGCAAAGGTGTTTTAATGCATACAAAATTGTGTAACAATTCCCTTGACACCAGAAAATGTCGAAAAGTGTCTGTTAACACCAGTTGAACACTATGACAAACGTTCTGATTACCATTTTTTCTGTTATACTTTCAATTTGACTGGTTCTTTATTGGTCGATGGCATTTGCGGTTTCTTCTATCGCCCAAAACCACTTACAGTGGAGGTGTGACGCAAGTCCTGTTATCCACTTACAAAAGAACTGGTATCGGTGCAGGTGACGCTTACAGCTTCGACTCGCAAAAAATTCTAGAAAAAAAATTAACAAAAACATAGCTAATGCCGACCCGTACGAAACACCTATTCGTATCAAAAAGCCTTTAATGTGAAACTCTTTATTTCTCTTACTTCATACTCTTCTCTACTGAAAAGCTATTCGCACTTTAAAATCACTTACATTATCCACTCTTTGCCTTGTTATCATATACAAATAAATTGCCGGAGGCAATATCGACAGCCCCGTACCAAGTCAACTTTCATAAATTCCTATTTAAGCAGCTGTATACCGCTATATTATAGATAGGATTAGATAGATCAATCTTAAGGCTGAATGAATCGTGAGCTGGAAGCCGAAAGAATTGGGTTAAGGGACCAACGTTGAGGCGAAACAACACGATCAGGAAGCCCAAGGATAGAACGATCCCAGAATTCTTATTAGCTACTAGGTTAAGCTTTTGAAGGACGTCCTTTAAAAGACGCCAATAACCTTTTGCTCAGATAGGTTCAAAAGAATGGGCAAAACTTTATGGAAAAGAATGTTCAAAAAGAGTAACACTACCCCGTCGGGCACTGTGCACTTTGATAGGCACTGTGGTCCCGGAACGTGCAGAAAAGTGCGGGTCAGAGCTCGGGGATTACCGGGGCGAGCAAAGTAAAGCTTTCATACTCACCAACCCGCAGTAGCAAGCGTGGTGTTTTAATGCTAAAAACCATCAAACGAAGCCACAACGAATTACACATTGCCACATATAATGCCAGAACATTGTCGTCAAGACAAAAAATACAAGAAATGGAAGAAGAGCTAGAAAAGACAAAATGGAATGTTGTGGGAGTGAGCGAAGTGAGAAAGCCTGGAGAGGAATGCCTGAATCAGGGCATACATTCTTCTATCGAGGAAGTGACAGTCAGATGCTGATGCACGGTGTCGGATTGTTCATACATAAACGTCCACCATGATGACGAAGAAGTAGAAAGATTCTATGAAGATGTCGAGAAAGCTCTGAACGAAAAACCCATCACATTACCAATATCTAATCGGTGATTTCAATGCGAAGCTGGGAAAACGAGAAGAAGACTCCGAAGTTTCTATTGGTAGTTTTAGCAACGACCGAAGAAATGAGCGTGGAAACATTTTACTCAACTTCTTACAGCGACACAATTTGTACGCAATGAATTCATTTTTTGCAGGAAAGCCTCAATGGAAATGGACTTGGGCTAGTGCAGATGGTTGTAACGAAAAATGAGATCGATTACATCAGAACTGGCTGTAAGTCAACCGTTAAGAACGTTACGGTCCTAAACAGGTAGTGATCACCGTATGGTTCGTGCAAGAGTCACGTTAAATACCAGATTTCAAAGATCACAACTAGTTCAAAAAAGTGAAAGGATTGACGTACAACGGCTTTACACTCAAAATGAAGAATTTGCTACGAAAATGACTGCCGAATTAGATAACGTCAACAATCAATGTGAAACATTGGACGAATTGAATACCAAAATCGGTCGATACAATAATGGGTTTCATGAAATCCAAATGCAAATCCGTCCAAATGAAAGAGTCGAAAATCAGTAGAGAAACTCTTGATCTGATCGCAAGCCGAGTACAGTTGATAAAAGACGGAAAAAGAGATTCGGTAGAATACCAGGACTTGACAAAAATTATCAACAAAGCAAAGAGATCAGATGAAAGAAAAATATAATGTCCAATTGGCTCAAACACAATTGAAGCTAATTGCAACATGAAGGTCCTACGGTCAAAAATGACGAACGCA
The DNA here is from genome assembly GCF_014529535.1 of Bradysia coprophila. NCBI lineage: Eukaryota > Metazoa > Arthropoda > Insecta > Diptera > Sciaridae > Bradysia > Bradysia coprophila. The sequence continues at coordinate 70,242 of NW_023503840.1, forward strand.
AAGAAAGAAATCTTTCAAATTACGAGACAAAACAGGAACAATTCAAACGGATCGAAATGCGATATTATTTTACGAAGATTTTATTCTCATCAGTTTCGACCAGATCCGACGTATACCAACAAAGATAGACCAATAATAAGAAATGTAGGATCGGAAGATATGCCTGACATAACTATTGATGAAGTACAGGCTGCAGTAGCCGAAATGAAGAACAAAAAGTCTCCAGGGTGAAGATGTGTTCCAGTGGAAGCCATTAAACTAGGTGGCGACTCATTATTGGGTGCAATAACGACTTTGTTTAATCAATGTCTTCAATGGGAAGAAGTACCAGAAGCATGGGAAAATGCAGTGATAACATTGCTGCATAAAAAAGGAGACATAACAAAGTTGGAAAAGTATCGACCCATAAGTCTCTTATCAACACTCTACAAGTTGTTCATGAAAATAGTTACGAAGAGGAACACCAAGAAGCTCGACTTCTACCAACCTGTTGAACAAGCTGCATTTAGATCAGGATTCAGCACAAACGACCACTTACATGTGATGAGAACCTAATTGAGAAATGCAATGAACACAAGATTGCTGTGGTCTTGATATTCATAGACTTTGAAAAAGCTTTTGATTCAGTGGAAACATGGTCGATATTGGACTCATTAGACGAGTGCAGAGTAGACTCAAGATACTCCAACACAATTCGATACGTCTATAAAAACGCTACGTCGTGTATAAAACTTCATAAAAGCACTGAAAATTCAGAATTGGCAGGAGGTGTACGACAGGGTGACACCATATCACCTAAGTTATTCACATCGATTCTTGAGAGTGTTTTTAAGAAATTAGACTGGAGTGAAATGGGTATCAACATAAATGGAGAGTACCTGAGTAATCTCCGTTTCGCAGATGACATCTCCCTGATAGCAGCTGATCTAGATCAGGCGCAAATTATGTTGCAACAGCTGAATGAGGAGTCAAACAAAGTCGGCCTCAAGATGAATTTGTCGAAAACGAAAATCATGACAAACATTGACGACGACAGAGACATTAAAATCGGTGATACTGTCATTGAACGAGTCGACAGTTATGTGTACCTAGGTCACAAATTGAAGTTGGGTCTAGACAACCAAACTGCAGAAATAAAACGTAGAATTGGTCTTGCATGGGCAGCGTTCGGAAAACTCAGGCTAATTTTCAAAAGCAAAATGAACAATAGTCTGAAACGTAAAGTGTTCGATACGTGTGTCCTTCCTGTGCTCACATATGGAGCGGAAACGTTAACGTTAACAAAAGCTTCCGAAAATAAATTAAGAGTGGCACAAAGAGCTATGGAACGAAGTATGCTTGGAATTACGCTCAGAGATAGAATGACAAATCAATGGATTCGACAACAAAACAAAAAGTCGTTGATGTCATGGAAAGAAATAGCATCTTTAAAGTGGAGCTGGCGGGACATATTGCAAGAAGGACGGACGAACGTTGGACCAAAAAGATCATGAACTGGAGACCACCTAAAACAACCTAGAGGTAGACCACCAGAGAGATGGAGTAATGGTAAAAGAGAATTGCAGGCGCAAATTGGCAACAAGTGGCAACTAATCGTTCGGAATGGAAAAGAATTGGGGAGGCCTACGTCCCACGGGCTTTTTTAAGCGTGTAATTTACACATTGTGTGTAAAAACTTTCAAAAAGTGTGTAATCTTACACATTTTTGTGTTTGCACCAAAAATGTGTAATTACACATTTTCATAAACATAAAAATAACTCTAATGAAAGGACTAGATGTGCTTTCCAAAGAAAATTTCAGTGAAGATTTCTCTCAGTTTCGACAAGAAATTATTTCATCAATGATTCAACTTCTTAAAGAATTCGAGTGTGACAGTCAGTTAAGAGTGATATCGCCAAAACTGTGTCCAAATGTCCAAACATTTAACATATTTTGAGTCCAGAACGGGTGGCGGCCCTTACCGATGATTATACTCTTTATGAAGGTCTGCCAAAGGCCAATATTCCTACAACATTTAGAAACTTTTAGCAAAGCAGCGAATCTAGGTCAGGCTAGCTGCTACAACAGTTAAGTGAAGAGGCAAGCAAAGTTGGCCTCAAGATGAACTTATCGAAAACAAAAGTCATGACCAACATCGGGGACGATAGAGAAGATCAAAATTGTTGACACTGTCATTGAACGAGTCGACAGCTATGTATATCTAGGACATAAACTGAAGTTAGGTCTGGACAACCAGACTGCAGAAATAAGACGTAGGATTGGTCTTGCATGGGCAGCGTTCGGAAAACTCAGACTAATTTTCAAAAGCAAAATGAATAATAGTCTGAAACGCAAAGTTTTCGACACTTGTGTCCTTCCAGTGCTCACTTATGGAGCGGAAACGTTAACTTTAACGAAAGCATCCGAAGATAAATTGAGAGTGACACAAAGAGCCATGGAACGGAGTATGCTTGGAATAACACTCAGAGACAGAATGACGAATCAATGGATTCGACAACAAACCAGGGTCGTTGATGTCATGGAAAGAATAGCATCTCTGAAATGGAGCTGGCGGGACATATTGCAAGAAGGACAGACGAACGTTGGACCAAAAAGATCATGAACTGGCGACCATATAAAAGACGAGCTATAGGTAGACCGAGAGATGGACAAACGGAATTAAGAATATTTTCGAATTAAGAAAATTCGTTTTTAGCTAAAAGTGGACGTCCTCCAGGAAGGAAGCGACAAAAAACCTGGAGGAAATTATTTCACCAAACCATCACCAGAGAGAACTGAACGTGCACAACGATACTACCCTATACAAACAGAACTACCACAACACACAGATCGGTGAAAAAACACACTAAACCACAGAGTCATACTACATATCACATAGATGAAACGACTGCTAGAGCCTGAAACAACTAGTGGCTCCAAAAAAAAACGTTCTCAAGGGGAACCACACGGAGCGACTAATCAGAGCGACTGCAAAATCGGCGACGTCACGGAAAGAACGTTGGTGGTTGTTTCTTCGCCGTTTGTCGATAACGTTGGCGCTTTTTCCTTGGACTAATCGCGGCGTAAAATAAATAAACAAAGGGGCTTCCTTTACGACATTTCTAACCTTTGTTGAGCTCTTCATCAGGCAAAAATTAAAACAAAAATAAAAGAAAATTACTCATTCATCACACCTGACCATTGATGACATTGTCATGGAAAGAATTGTATCTTTAACAAGTGAGAATGTCCAGTTAACAAATGCCAAAGAAAAACTGGAAAGAAAATGAAAACCCTGTTGTTCCGAAACCGAAAGACATCCTGCAAGGGAATGCTCCTTTGAAGAAAAGCTTCTTCACTACGCAAAGAATGACAGATACGTGTAAGATTTCATGATATAAAGAAACAAACAGCAAATGACCGCCAAAACCGCGAAATTTCGACAACAAACTCTTTCTTCAGTCATCTGCCATATTAACAGAAACATTTG